>NW_025111283.1:0-69269 GCF_015237465.2 Chelonia mydas | reverse complement strand
CTAACAATTTATTTGAGCATAAGCTTTCGTGAGCTACAGCTCACTTCATCGGATGCATTCAGTGGAAAATGCATTCAGTGGTATTTTCCACTGAATGCATCCGACGAAGTGAGCTGTAGCTCACGAAAGCTTATGCTCAAATAAATTTGTTAGTCTGTAAGGTACCACAGTACTCCTTTTCTTTTTGCGAATACAGACGAACACGACTGGTACTCTGAAACCTGTCATCATGAGCAGTTACTTCTTGTCACTCTTACTGATTCTGTTTCCAAAATCTTTGTGCTGAGATAGTTACAGCTGAGATAGTTACAGATAGTTTGCTGAGATAGTTACAGACAGTATCCCTGAACACTGTCGCTACTAATGCTTTAACAAAACAGGTCATTCGCTGCCTGAAGAGAGTTGCTGGTTGATAACTAAGGCCGAATGTTCCAAAATTAGGACGTAAAATTGGACACCTACATAAATAGACACCAAAATAAGAGACCTGATTATTAGAGGTGCTGAGCGCCCACAACTCTCATTAGAATCAGTGGGAGTTGAGGGTTCAGCATCTCTAAAGATCAAGCCCTTTTTATTTAAGTGCCTTAATCAGGATTTAGGTGTCTAATCTGCAGGTACTCACACTTGACCATTTGGTCTAAATATTCGAGCCACGGTGTCAGTTGTGTGGATCATTCTGTAGCAGCTGGAATCTTCTTTTAGTCGATTATTGTGCAGGGGACTTGTTCAGACTGTCACTGTTTTAATACACTTCTAAAAAAATTACAGGTTGCAGAACCTCTGGACGTCCATCTGCCAAAACAGTCATTGTGTGGCCTTGTTATTGTCCTTCCTCAGCCCCTTTCTTCCCTGTCATTTGTCAGTTGTCATTGAAATTAGGCTCCAATCGTGCAAACACTTATGTGCAAGCTTAACTTGACTCGCGTGAACCGTCCCTTTGACTTCAATGGAACTACTCAAAAGCAGGAAGTAAAAACTAAGTGGTTGCAGGATTTGGACCTTAGATTGTAAACTCATTGGGGCACGGACCTTATCTCACTCTCTTTGTGAACCCTGCTACCTGACTAATGCTTCCTAGCCCTGCAACCCTACTCGTAAACTCATCAGGTTTTGCGAATACAGACTAACACGGCTGTTACTCTGAAACCTGTCATCAGGTTAAGTTTTCAAGGTATTCTTCGCTAATGTAAAATTTCATGATGCCAAACAATTATTCCTTTTTTCTTTTTCTTTTTCTTTTCTTTTCAGTTGTAAACTGCTATGGAAACTGTATGCTGAGAGGTCATCATGATGTCAATATGTTTGTGTCATTTCAGGCCTGTCTACGTCTCTACGGTTAGACCCCAATCTAAACACATAGTTATCATTGTGGACCATGGGGCTTCAGTCACAGAGACACAACTTCAAATTGCCAAAGATGCAGCTCAGGTCATTCTGAGCTCTATAGATGAACATGATAAGGTGAGTTTGCACTAAGCCACTAGTGTGGTTTTAACCATCGTCGGGGGGTGGGGGGTTCTTTACATTTTCATTTTTTCATTTATCTAAAACAAAATCCTATTTCTGAGTTATTTATCTGTAATGCTTTCAGCTTTTTAGGAAACATTTTGTAACCATTTTTGTAATGGAAAGCATTGTGATACAGTGCATTAGGTACAGGACCAGATGTTAGGAGAGCTGTGTACTAATCCCTACTCTACCATTTGGCACACTAAGTGGCCTAGGGCAAATCATTTAACCTCGGAGACCATTTTCCAGGCTGTGAAATGAAGATAATTTACTTCACTACCTTACGGGGATGGTGTGAAACATAATTAATGTCTGCAAAGCTCCCAGAGAGTTTAGATAAGAGAAGGGGAAGGCTAAAGCACAGGGGCTGGGTTCCATTTTGCAGCTATGTTGCAGACATTCTGCATGGCATTGGGGTCACTTTACCTTTCTCTGCCCTAATTTTCTTCATCCATAATATAGGAATAAGACTTAGTGCATGGAAAGAGTTTTCAAATCCTATGGTAGAAGGTACTGTGGATTCAATGTAGCAGAACACTTAAGCGTGTGCTTAAAGTTAAGCATGTGCTTAAGTGTTTTGCTGAATCAGTGACTATATGAAGGGGAAATATTTATTATAAGTTAAAACAACACTTTAATTATGCAGTAACTTGGTAATTTTGAAATCTGTTTTACAGGCACACATTTACGGCTCTTGTGGTATGCAGCAGTGTTTTCATTTGGTCACTACTTTTGCATCAGTCATAGCTCATAATAAAGTATGCCACTTCATAAACTGTATCTTACTGATACATTTAATAGTGCAAGGATTATCATTGCTTTCTTTAACTTATCTACAGGATAAAAAATGGTTGTGAATTTGGCTCACTTTCAATAAAATATTAAAAGTACAGTAAGTTAGTATAGAGCTCATCATGTTTGCCTGTGGAAATTTCCTAGTTTTTTCCACAAGCACTCCATTTTTCTGTAGGCACTGGAGATTTATTGAAAATGCTCTCTGCAGATTTTGGGTTGAGATATCTATAGCTTGCTTAGATTTTTATTTATTTATTTATTTTTGCCTATGAGAGTATGGTAACTATTATGTGTGAGCAGAATGAAGCAGATTTAATCTGAGAAAAAAAGGCCAAAGTCTCTTTTTACCTTAATCAGCATAAGTCTAATCCTTTTCAAATGTGATGGATTTATGCCTCAAGCATTTTATTTTTAACAATTGGTTTTAAATCCACAGAAACTTTTCTGTTGGCTTATCATTGTGTATGCTATATCAGTACATAAGGAATTATAAATGGTAAAATAATCCAATATATTTTCTTCTCTTTTTTAAGATCTCAGTGCTAACTGTGGCAGACACAGTAAGAACCTGCTCACTGGATCAGTGCTATAAGACATTTTTGTCTCCTGCCACTAGTGAGACAAAAAGGAAGATGTCCACCTTCGTTAGTAGTATAAAGTCATCTGACAACCCTACCCAGCATGCAGTGGGATTTCAAAAGGCTTTTCAATTAATACGAAATACAAACAATGGCACAAAGCTCCAAGGAAGTAAGTCTGTTTTTATACAAACCTTTATATTATTTTTTTTAAGTTTGCATATTTCTTTTTTGTCTGAATTGCTCACATTAGCAGAAGCCTGGGCAGGGCAGTGTCTTATTAAAAATATTTACCATGTTGATCAAATAGGATATACTGAATTTTAAATCCACGTACTTAGTGGCTGCTAAAATTGTCCATTACATTTCATTTGCTTCTTCCACCCACTGTCCTTTACCTCCCTTATTATCTGTAATATGTAATTATGGGGATGAGTTGCTAGATCTTTGAATTATTTCCCAGATGTGGATCCTTTTTAATGGTAATCATTAGCACAGCAAACTTCTTTGACAGTCAGGTAAAATTCCCATTTGCACAGATGTGCTCTGGCTATGTAAAATCCTTAGGAATATATCAATATTTCTCATCAAAAAACCATTCACAGAGAACAACCACTGTGTCTGAAATATGATATATTTATATGTATGTGTGAGGGTGGCCTAATTGTATTCTTACTCATCAAAGAAAATCTGCTTGAATTTTTGTGTGTAAAGACTTGTAGAGTTACTCATATCTAGTCCCATGCTTTCTATTTGACTTCAAAAATAAATACACAATAGCCAAACTAACAAAGATATCTGGGAGAGGGGAAAGTGGGTGGCAGATTCTACTGCCCAGAAGACTTTTTTTTTTTAGGAAGGGCGGGAGTTAAGACTTGTGTTCTTTAGTAACTGATTGCATTCAAATTGAGAATTTGTTCAATCAAGCTCTGTCACATTTCCTCAGCCATTTCCACATTCCCAGTGCCAGTGCGGGGTGGAGAAACTGGGCTAATTTGGGGGTTTGGTCAGCTTGATTTTGGATGTATACATTAAGGGCTCATTCCAATGCCTCTTCAAGTGAATGGGAGTCTTCCCATTATTTCAAATGGGCATTGGAGAGACCCTTTTCTTACTTTTAAGAAAAGAAAGCAGTAACACACATCTAAGGAGCTTAGTGCTCGATCCAGAGCAATGAAGTGAACTGTGCTCCCATTTCACTTTGTACTCCTCTAGATTGATAAGCATTGGGACCTGTTGAGCTAGAGGTCCAACCTATCTGATGCTATCTTGTATTTATGTCTAGATCAGCTCAAACAGGCAAGGCTTTTAACTTCTGACAAAGTGAGGGAAGGGTAGCGGCCTGGTGATAACAAATCTAATGCAGCTGAAGTTGGCTGGAGTAAGTCTTGCTTAGTTATCATTAGTTATTTCAAAGAATGTTGGCAATAGATTCTTGCTCGTGTGTATTGGAATAGAAGACATTGGCATATTCTGCAGTGTGAAAACACGTGGATTTATTTCAGTTTCATGCATAATACTCGTTATATTTTAGGCACTGGTACATAAGGACACATTATTTGAAGCTCAAAGTTCAGTGCACATGCTCTCCTTCTCTGGCTATGTGTAAGAACAAAAGAATTTTAAAAATTTATAATGTGTACAACAAACCTGAGAGCCTGGGAGACAGGCTGAGAAGAGGATGTGTGATGCACTTCCATTTTATTGTAAACAATCTTCTTGTCTATTCTTTGTTTCTGGTACAAAAAGAAACAAGATAATATTATTCTTTTTTACTGTGAATTTTTAACACCCTGTTCCCTAACAGGATCTGCAGGCGTGTCAGAGAAACCATTCACATGCAGAAAAGTAAATTAATAATGGAAAAAACTGAGGCATTCCTGGTGTGTAAGATAAGAATTATATTGAAAAGATGGACGTTTCTGTGTTCCCCAGCCTGCTGTCAATATCTATTATATTGGTGTCACCAGCAGCTTAGTAATTATTTTACATTCCTGTGGTGCCTTTAATCCCAAAGTATTGTAAAGTGCTTTGCAAATGGTATATATACACCACAGCCACAGCACTCCTGTAGCTCCTGGATTTACAGGACGCTCCAGGTGGACGAGTAATGCACAGCCTGCTGCACAAGTGGAGAAAATTTAAAGACCGGGCTCTTGGGAGAGTTAAGGGCTTTGTATTGTAAAATTTTTGTTTGTTTTTTTTCCAGTGCTATTGTAGGAAGGAAAACATGATTCATTAACTGTATAGGAGAACTGGCTATAGCCTAGGCTAAAGCATGGGTTCCTAGCACAGACAACTATATTTTATCACCCTTGCTAGCAATAAAAAAAAGTAAAGTTGTATCTCAGTGCCCCTAACAGCAGCACACAGCTCCTGTAGTGTAGATTGAAAATAAAGGTTAATAATTGTCATAAAATCTTTCCCAGAAATAAGAGGATACTCCTGGAGGAGTGTTTTTTTTAACCAGATTAAATTTAAAAGCTGTCTCTAGTTAAAGAGTAGGGGTGAGGGGAGGGGGGAAATAAATAAAAAAGGAAAGGAAAATAGAAGTTTCAGGTGCTTCTTTGCATCAAAAAACACTTTTGATTTAAATCATTTTCAGGCTATTAGTTCACAACACACACAACAGCAAACTGATGTTCAAATTTTTTTTTTTTAAATCAGTCGGGCAAGACCTGACATTTCCACCAAAGCAAGGAAATTCAGAGGTAAGCTGGCAGTCTTTCAGTAATATGCTCCAGTGTGCTTTGGTATTGTAGGACCAATGTATGATCCCTAACTGATACACAAGATGCTTTAAATGCTGAAGTATAGGATGGAGTGTAAGCATTGATTTGAATTTCCTTGAGGCTTTGAGATAGGCCGTTAACATAAGACATTCTTTACAGCTTGAAAAATATGTTGATATGTGTTCAGTCTAAGTAGGGCAAAATGACTTAGTGATGAATGGTAAGTACATGTCATGTCTTATTCTTCAAATGTTATACTACCTCTAACATACAATGTTGTGTATCCATAGTCTTCCACCCTTTAGGATCCCAAAGATCAGGTGGTGGTGGTGGTGTTTATTGTTTATTATTTGTATTACCATACTACATAGGAGCCCTAGTCGTGGACCCCATCGTGCTAGGAGCTGTACAAACACATAAGCCATGGATTAAATTCTGACTGCCCCAGCACAGGAGGGGGTGAGGGTGTAAGAATCTCTTTCCCCCACTTTACCATTGTATACCCATTCACTTAGGCAGCCAGAATGCCGACATAGAAGTCATCTCAAGTTAGTGTGACCAGAGACATTCCAGCCCAAAATGGGGTCATGTTGGGAATAGGTGGGAGACATAGTGGGTGATCACAGATAGGTGGTGGCCAAAGTACAAACGGAGGTGTAAGAGTTACTTTTACAGGCAGCTGCTGACAACTGCCACTGGTGCAGTAACCCTCCACACAACTCCCACATTAGCTGGAAAGCCACCAAGAGCTCTTTAAAAACAGGAATCACTCAAGTGCATCCATCCCTGGGATGGGACATTTCACTGTTTAGCAGTGTAGGACAAAAAATGAAGAATACGCCAACCAGCAAAAATGGCATGGAGAGCTAAGGTAGGCAAAATGTAATTACCTATAGGGAAATTTTGTTTTTGGAGGCTAACACCCCAACTCCTGCCACAGGACCTTGAGTAACTACATGCACCTTAGGTCTCAGCTAAGAGAAGGCTCAGGACTGTCCATGTGGGATGAATTTGTCCCTCTCAAGGGAGGAGTGTCACCATATTGAATCAGTAAAAGAACTTCCTGCAGGACTCTGTTCCTTGAATGTTTCCCTTCCATGTTCTGACCAGGATAGAAATTGTCTAGCCCAAGAAATCTGGTGAGGTCACAGCCTAGGACTAGAAAACTATATAGTGTGTTAGAATGTGTGAACTGAAACTCATGAATCTTTGTTAGCTGAAACTGTGGGAACTGAAAGTGCATTGGGAATTATAAAGGCCTTCACAACCACACAGGGAGTGTTTTCATCCATTGCAGATACCTGAAACTCTTATAAGTAAGGTTGTTGATAACTTCACATTTATCTTCTTTTACTGACATAAGGATTTTTACTGCATTACTGAATGTCTCGAGTAAATTGGAATCTAATATACTGTCTGCCATATATATTTCTGCTTAGTTACAGATATGGTCGTAATTTACCTGTCAGCTGGGATTACATCAAAAGATGCTTCAGATGATGATAAAAAGGCTACTCTCCGTGTCATCAATGAAGAAAATAGTTTCCTCAATAACTCAGTTATGATTCTCACTTATGCACTCATGAACGGTAAGAAATGTGTGCCAAATTTCTGGTAGATTAAAATTTTCTAGTAACCCAGTGCAGTGTTGTTCTGTGTCTGTTTGAAAGGGTCAAAAGTGAGTTTTGGCCCTTAGAATCCAGAGGCCATTCCCCAGATTATAACAGTTTCCTATTTGGGACATAAAACTACTTAGTCATATGTTTGCAAACCAGAATTCAAATGAGCTGATTAAAATATGTTGCCTGAATTGCTGAATGCCTAGCACCATGGGGCAAATTCAATACATGGTATAACTATAGTGTTTGCTGGAGCCTCACCCTCTGACACCAAGCCTGAATTTGGAAGAGTTTCCCCATTAAGGCCCCAATTCAGCAAACATGTAAGCATGTGTTTAGCTCCTATTGCTATCAATGGGATTTAAGTCTGAGCTGGAAGTCAAGCATGTGCTTCAGTGCTTTGCTGAACTGGGGCTTAAGCCAAGAGTAAAGTTAAATATAAATGTACGCGCACTGACCCAGTGGAATCATAGTCCTTTTTTCAAAAATATCTGTAGCACAGAAAGCAATAGACTGTCTTATTAGCATGGGTTGCACAGACACCCCATCCAGGGAAGCTTATGCCTGGCCATGGAGAATTTGCATGCAAGCCACACTAACACACTGTATGGCTGTATAGCAGTTCAAATCCCCATTTGGGTCCCCACTTTCAAGAATTCCCTTTGTTAGGTTATCTGCAGGGACTGAATCCTGGCACATCTGTATCTAACAGCATGAGACTGTTGCTTGAGCTAAAGGACAAGGTCTATTAACTCCAAGGCTGCATAGCAGATTCATAAACCTCTACCTGGACTAGTCACTGGTGGGAGACAATGGGTTACACAAAGCTCTCTGTTTTAAAAAAAAAAATGGTAAAAATATCTAAATAGTGACATGGGAGCAACCATCTTGAGTTTCTGTACAGTGGAACAGTTATCTGAGTGGGCACCTTTAAATCCTTTAGTGACTGATTATACCTACATTATAATTCACCCCACCAGTATTAGTCACTAAACAGTACTCCACACTTCCACTTAAATAGGCATTCTCTATGTTCAGACTAACTGCATGAGTTGGCAACACAAAGTACGTACTGTACTGTAGTTTTAATTTGGAGTAAGATGTAAGAGACTCAACTAAAAATACATTTCCTACTTTCTCCTCCCTTATCCTGGCAATATCTCTTTTTTTCAGAGGGAGTGACAGGTTTAAAAGAACTGGCATTTCTCCGAGATCTGGCAGAACAGAACTCAGTGAAGTATGGAGTGCCTGATCGAACTGCCTTACCTGTGATCAAGGGGAGTATGATGGTCTTGAACCAGCTCAGTAACTTGGAAACCACAGTGGGTCGATTTTATACAAACCTCCCCAATCGAATGATTGATGAGGCGGTCTTCAGCCTGCCCTTCTCCGATGAAATGGGAGATGGTAAGTGCTTAGAAAATCTGAAGTTGAGCAGGTAAAAAAAAAACAGAGATTAGGCTTCTGTCTGCCTTCCCCCAGGTTTCTAGCCAACAGATAAGGAGGTGTTTTTAGGTCTGCCCCTAAGGAAGGTGTAAAATTAAGTCCTTCATGCAGGGATTACATGTAAAGTTTTACACTCACAGGGGCCTGTTCATGGAAAGTGTGGGTAATGTGACAACTAATGGATTTAGGTTGAAAGGTGAAATTGTCTCTCACGGGCATACTGATACAGCCTCAGTAATTTGGATTTGTGTAGGAAACTCCTCTGGGTTTGTGGGAGCATGGTTCCAGGCTGTAATGGCAGCCATGGCGCCCCTTGCACTCCAGCGGGCCCATTCAGAGCTGGAGTTGCCCTCTAAGCAGACCACAGGGGTGCATAGGGCAGCATAATGGAGGAAGTGGCATTCCTGTCAGATGCCGAAAACCCCCTTCCTTCCTCGGATATTGGAGCTATGAGCACAGCTTCATGAGGGGTTGTTCCTGCTGGCCATTTCCTCCTCCTTTTCCTTCCTTCCCCACAGTAGCTGAGGTATGGAGCAGCATCTCACCAAACAGTTTAGCAGCTGCTCTGGACTCTCTACCCCATACCTTCCCGGGTTTGGAAGAGTAGGACTCCAGAAGGTTCTAGCAGTCATACAGGGTTGGGGAAGGACCCAGCATATCCGGTGGAACTGCTAAATATTTGACCAGATTCTGTGTTCTGATTAAGCTGTGCTCAAAAAAGACTGAGGAATGTGGTTATCCTCAGCACAAGACAGAGCAGCCTGAACCCTGGCATGAATGGCCATTCTGGAAGCCAGGGATCAGCAGCAACATCCTGGTTACTACACCCTGTTTGCCGGGGGGCCAGGTTTAGGATGGAATCGGAGTCTCTATGATGGCTCTACGTCAGTGGAGTATTTCTCCCAATACATTGCCCAGATCCACCAGTTATAGACCACTTTATGCTGACATATTGCGGTTGTGGACATGAATCTGACCTGTTGCTTAAATCCTCCATAAACCCTAATGTTCACATGTTTTTTTTTATTTGGATGCAATAGTGAGATCAGATGGAATAATGCAGGGGATGAGGGCATGCGTAGATGTTTGCCTAGGACCGCAAAATACATGCAGCCAGTCCTGCACAGAGCCCTCATAAAAAGTGCAAAGGGATGCAAAGGCCATGGCGTTCCACATGTGGCCCCTTTCATATGCTTATGGGAGGAGTTGGGACTTGGAGGGCCTTTAATATAGGCTCTTGCACTGGCATGATTGTCATTGTGAGACAGAGTACGACCTAGCCTATAAAGCAATGCTTCTCTGCCTCTGCTTATGCTTCTGTAAAGTGAGGAGAAAAAAACCCTGCTTTATAGGGGAGTTGGGAATTACATTAGTGTTTTCCCAGTGCTTTGAAGATTTCAGGTGCTATGTAATTACTATTAGAGTTAATAAGCTTAACAGCTCCTGCATTTCTCCGGACATTCTTTTCCATTTTCTTTTGTGTGATGTTATGGAGGAGGGGTTGAGGAGTATGGCTCAGCAGGGTTTTCAGACCTCTCAGGCAGGTTGTCCTTATTTGCCACCTGATCAGAGTGACTCTTGAGAGTCTGAAGTCCTCTGTGTGTGCTGAGATTGCTCCTGGACATGCTTCTCTCATGCAGAATGATAGCCTAGTTTCTCCTTTTCTCATCACTCTGCATGATGCATTGCCACTCATCTCTCACACATCCACATCCAAGCATAGTGGAGAAGTTGTACAACATAAGGATTATAAATGGTACAATTGAATAGATTTGGCTTACATAATTAGGAGTGTGCATGGTTTTTTTATTTTTAAAAAACCTCATTTATGGAGATGAATTTGATATCTGTTTTATATTAAAAGGGTGAGTGAGTTTCCATGTGGTCATGACACAGAAAGTAAGACAGAAATGGACTGCTATATTTTTACCTCAGGCGTTGAGAGGTTTCTAAAAACCATTGTAATGCTTTTGGTTATAATACCCAGTACAGTGGCCTTGTTGGGATTTAAGTAAGAAGAGGCTAACATACTACATATATAATCAGATGAGCAAAATTCATCCCAATTGATATTTTACAAGTAAGATTTTTTTATTTTTGTTAAAATTTTTATAGCTGCATGGGGGGAAAAAAGTAAAAATGCAGACCATAAGAAAAATACAAAAAGAAAAAAAAAATGCGAATCTAGGTCCTTTTTATATTTATTCACATTCTTGTCCCTAAGGCATCTAACTGTGTGCTGATGAAGACAGAAAATGTAAAAAGCACTGTGTATTTTAATAACTTATGGTATATTCAATATACCTTCTTAACTCACCACCAGATAAGTAAAAAGTGGATAATATGAGGGTATTATGCTAATGTGTTGTAGCATAATTCACATGCTTCCTCAACCTCCCCTTCTCAGCCTTCCGTCCTGTCGCCAAGCCCCAACTCCCATATTTCTACTGTTAAATGCTAGCAGCAGTTCTATATTCTGACTCCAGAAGTGCTGTCAGTAAGAGATGTCAGAACTGGTAGAGCTTCTGTTATCTTTAATGCTGTTGTTTAATCATGAGCTTCAAGCATTACCATTGTTTGACATCTATCACTGAAAGCATTTCTTGAATCAGATGATCATAGTACCACTACTTGTGCTTCACTGGGTCACCATATCACATGGTCCTAGGAAAACAATTGCAACAAATGGGTTAAAACTGCCTTAACTTGTACAGAGGGTTGAATTATGCATATTCAGTGAAATCCACAGAACTGTGATTTATGAAGGGAACCCTACATATGGATCTGATCTAACACCCATTGAAACCTGTGGGAGTCTTTTGACTTGATTGGGAGTTTAATCGGGGCCTACTTGCTAAGTCTTTAATTTTAGCTTTTGAAAATACTCCTACGTGGTACGGTAGCAACTTTTTGAAAATTGAACTTGCTGGACAGAGGATGTTTTTGTCACCTGGTTACACAAGTTAACGTCCCCTCTTTTCTATTTAGCACAACTGGTGAAGAACACACTTTATATTAATTAACTGGCAAGTTCATTATTGCTAATGCCTTCTGTGCTCTTCCTTTTATCTCAAGGTCTGATAATGACTGTAAGTAAACCTTGTTACTTTGGAAACATGCTGCTTGGGATTGTGGGAGTGGATGTTAACCTGGCATATATCTTGGAGGATGTCACCTATTATCAAGATTCTTTGGCTTCCTACACATTTCTCATAGACAATAAAGGTGATTTTTGTGGTTCAGATACATAAATACACTATCTTCCTGTTTGGTGAAATTAGACTGTAGAAAACTAACTCCTTATTCTGCTCCTTAATTGTAAGTAGAACGATAAAGTGAACAGTGCTGTTTCTCAACAGATTGTGTGTCAGTTGTTTGAGTAGTTCTGTCTAACAGTAATTGTATATAAGCAGATTTATGGTTTGCATTTATTGTACAGGGGTCTTGATATAAAAATGTTGCTATGAAATCGATTGTTTTCACATTTGTAGGCCAGAAAGCCAAAACTATAGCTTTTGTTTATACTATAAGCTTTTTCACTTTTTGTGGCATGGTCATTTTAGTCATTTTTTGTTTGAGTTAATTTACAAGTTCTTAAAATTCTCTTGGCAGTAAACTGCTTTATGATGTGATGGTATGGTTACTGTTAGGGTAGTTTCTTAAGTAAATTGGAGGACTTTCATACATGTGATCAGTATACTTGTTTTTATGTTCTCTGCTTATTACATACTGAACCAAAACTTGTACTAAACACGTATTTTGTTCTTTTTAGGGTATACTCTTATGCATCCATCCCTTACAAGGCCTTATTTGCTGTCTGAACCACCACTTCACACTGACATCATACATTACGAGAACATTCCAAAATTTGAATTGGTTCGGCAGAACATCCTTAGGTAAGGAAGAACTGAGACTCAGGTCAAAGTGACAAAGCCTGGGCTGGGATGATTTAGTTGGGGATTGGTCCTGCTTTGAGCAGGGGGTTGGACTAGATGACCTCCTGAGGTCACTTCCAACCCTGATATTCTATGATTCATAGCTTGCTAAGGTCAATTATTCACAGGACTCAGAAGTGTTTGTGCAAAACCCTTTAATGGGAGCTACTTTATAGAATTATTATTACTGTGTTTAATATTTCTGTTGTAATAGTACCCAGAAATCCCTGCTGGGATTGAAGTCCCAATCTCTTGCCAATGCGGGACTGTGTTTTCTACCACATTATCCATTCTATCCTTAAATGTGCCCAGCAATAGTTTCCACAGCTTCCTTTGGGAGACTCTTCTAATCTAATAGTAGAGCTGATTGTTGGGAAGTTTTCCTTAATATTCAGTCTGGATTTTTCCTTCCTCTATTTCAGACAGTAATTCCTAGTTAACACCTTAAATAACTTCTCTCACTCCATGGGGTTCAAATAAGTAATCAAACTACTGTATGCATATCTGCTGCTTGAAATTTTCCCTCAATCCTTCCAGCCCCTATCCTCCTCCTTTGTAATTTTTGCAGTTCTTTTCTGAACATTCTCCAGCTTTTAGATCTTTTTCACTGTTTCAGGTGTGGTTAGGCAGGCCATTTATCCGGTTTTAAGCCGGACAGTTCTCTTTTTTTTCTATGGTTCCCTGTCTGGTATTGAGATAAAGTCAGACATGATTTTGTCTTGGGTCACAGATGGGGGACACTATTTTGAAGAGTGCTCTACTCCGCCCCCACCAGCCTGATGTCACACTGGTGGTGCTTGGAGCAGCGCGCTCTTCAAAATGGCGTTCCATGCAGTCTCACCAGTGGGGGGCATGGTGGCGCATTCTTCAAAATGGTGTCCTCCATGCAGCATGACTTCACCCACACAATGCCTGCAAGGTCACACTGGCAGGGGTGGGCCCATACCATTACTGGAAGTGCTGGAATGTCTGGTATTCTGGGTATGCGGCAGTGGTGCCCTAGGAATGGTTGCGCCATATCCAGAAAGACCCTGACCTAATCCAGTGAAGTCCTTGGGAGTCTTTCTGTTGACTTCAAAGGGCTTTTGAGTGAAGCTAGGTTTACACTTAAACTGCTACAGCGGCACAGCTGCGCCACTGTAGGACTTCAGTGTAGACACTCCCTACGGCAACGGGAGGGGTTCCTCCATCAACCTAGTACTGTCTATGCCAGGGGTTAGGTCTGCTTAGCTGTGCTGCTCAGGGGTGGGGATCTTTTACGCCGCTGAGTGACATAGCTGGGTCGATCTAACTCTTTAGTATATACTTGGCGTTAGACATATGGGGAGAAACTCCTCCCTGCTCTATGATGTGATGCCTCTGTGTGTGCAATTGCACGGAGAACAGAGGCACACCCTCTGTCCCAAGTACGGGCTGATGGGACAATACATGATTGAGAGAGAGAGAGAGAATCTGACATTGGCCTATTTTGCTGGCTGTTGCCACATTGCTAAACCATGTGTGATTTGCTGTCCTTTTGGGCTCCTTCACCGTTACTGCTTCTCAGTGTTCCGTCTCTCACGGAATATTTGCATTTTGAGTTATTTTTTTCTTGTTGAATCTCAATTTTTCTATCTTTATTTCTAAATTTACAATCCAAAAATGCCCCAATTAAAAATAATGATAGTATTTAGCGCTTAAGTAGAGCCTTTCATCTTCGAAGGACTTTATAAACCTTAGTCTCCACAGCTCTTCTCTAAAGTGTGTAAGTCTCCTGATCCTCCACTTGCAGATGGGGAAATGAAAGAAGAGGTGTTAAATGACTTGCCCAAGCCACAGAGAAATCTGTGTACAAATCAGGATTAGAACATGGGAGCGCCTGACTTGCAATTCTGTGCACGTACAACTAGCTGAGCTATCTTTATAAAACACATCATTTAGATATTGGAAATACTTCCTTTTTCTTGGAGAAAAAATGTGTATGAAGGACTATGCAAGAGTTCCATGTAATAACAATGACTTTCTAGAAAGGGTAGTTGAACTATAAATGTACACTGAGTGTACAACATCAAGGGTAATACAATACGTCCTTTCCTGAATTTAGGGCTGGTTTGTGGGTTTGCCACAACAGTAAATAAGATGTTTCTGGTCCCAGGAGCAGACTACGGTCTGGACTGTGACTTGGAGAGTCACAATCTGTTGCCTTATTCCTGCCTTGCTCCAGGGGGAAAGTAATCTGTGCCAGCCCAAAATCTGTTGCAGATTACTTGCACTGGCATGCTAGCTCAGCTGTGCAGGCCAGCACATTGGGAGCCATGGAGCAAAGACTCTGCCTGTGCCCACTCACCTGGGTTGGAAGGGGGTAGTAGCAACTCCATAGAGGCTGCCCCCTCTCCCTGATGCTACTACTGGTGATATATGTAGCCAGCGGTGGCAGTAAGAGAGGGCCCTTGTGACCCCATACTTCCCTGCGTCGGCACGTAGCACGTCATGATTATGCTCCTAGTAGTGTTCACATCTTGCATAGTCAGGATGCTGTGTTCATATGCAAAAACTGAGTTGTGTCACCACTTCTTCCCCCCACCCCACCCCCGCTGTCAGAGGAGTGCTCTGTTAAAATTCTCTGTGTCTGAGATGGTTTGATCTTTTCTATAATTATTATTTTAATCCGATTTGCTGTTGGAATACAAATCTGCTCAGTGGGCTAAATTCAGTGTCTTTATTGAATAGAAATATAGATTGCAAAAAAACCAGACAATTTAATTAGACAGGATTGGCGTTCTCTGCTTACGAGAAGCTCAGGAGTAAGGTAGTATTAAAACTGAATCAACTCCTATCTCTGGAGTCAGGTCAGCTTTGAGATCAGTGATGATGACATGGGAAAATTGATGCTACACCAGCTTGGCAAGTGCCTGTTGGGGTGGCAGAGAGAGTTTCAAACACTATTATTGTACCCACTAGCCTTAAAATTACAAAGACCTTATCTGGGATGCTAGTCTTCCAGAAGTGACACATTTTACAGACTGTGTTGTAGAGTGGCTAATCTGTTGTAGGGTAGGATCAAGGCTAACAAAGCAGCCTGAGAGAGTTAAGCACCTAAATTCAATGGGATTTGGGCAAATATCCTTTAGGCTTCTTTGAAAATCCCAGCCAAAAAGTTTACTACTATTTTCATTAATGAAAACTCCTATATAAAGGTGAGGGCCACAGTTTTAATGAAATAGATGCCTAAAGTTAGTGCCTTAATCCATACTCAAGTACCTAAATAAATGGACAGATTTTCAAAAGTGCTGCGCTCCTATTGCTATTCACTGTTATGAAAATTTATGGAAGGATACATCAGGGAGGGAGAGGTGTTATTTAAACTAAGGGACAATTGTTGGGACAAGAACAAATAGATATGAACTGGCCATCAACAAGTTTAGGCTTGAAATTAGGTGAAGGTTTCTAACCATCAGAAGAATGAGGTTCTGGCTAATAGCCATTGATGGATCTATCCTTCATGAATTTATCTAATTCTTTTTTAATCCAGTTATAGTTTTGGCCTTCACAACTTTCCCAGCACAAGTTTCACAGGTTGACTGTGCATTGTGTGAAGAAGTACTTCCTTTTGTTTGTTTTAAACCTGCTGCCTATTAATTTCGTTGGGTAACCCCTGGTTCTTGTGCTGTGTGAAGGGGTAAATAATACTTCCTTTTTCACTTTCTCTACACTATTCATGATTTTATGGACCTCTATCATATCGCCCCTAGTCATCTCTTTTCCAAACTGAAAAGACTCAGACTTTTTAATCTCTCCTCATAAGGAAGCTGTTCGATATCCTTAATCATTTTTGTTGCCTTTCTCTGTACTTTTTCCGTTTCTAATATATCTTTTTTGAGATGGGGCAACCAGAACTACACGCAGTATTCAAGGTGTGGGTGTACAATGGATTCATATAATGGCATTATGATATTTACCATCTTATTATCTATCCATTTCCTAATGGTTTTTTGACTGCCGCACATTGAGCCGGTGATTTCAGAGGCCTATCCACGATGCCTTCTTGAGTGATAACAGCTAATTTAGACCCCCTTCGTTTAGTCTATATAGTTGAGATTATGCTTTCCAATGTTTCTTACTTTGCATTTATCAACATTGAATTTCATCTGCCATTGTGTTGCCCAGTTTTGTGGGAGCTCTTTGTAACTCTTCGCAGTCTGTTTTAGACACAACTATCCTGAGTAATTTGTATCATTTGCAAGCTTTGCCACCTTACAGTTTACCCCTTCTTCCTAATTATTTATGAATATGGTGAACAGCACTGATCTCTCTGGAAGACAAGGCTATTTACCTCTCTCCATTCTGAAAACTGATAATTTATTCCTATCCTTTGTTTCCTATCTTTTAACCAGTTACTGATCAATGAGAGAATCTTCCCTCTTATCCCAGCACAGCTTACTTTGCTTAAGAGCCTTTGGTGAGGGACCTTGTCAAAGGCTTTCTGAAAATCTAAGTACACTATATCCACTGGATCCCCCTTGTCCACATGCTTGTTGACCCCCTCAATTAGTAGATTGGTGAGGCATGATTTCCCTTTACAAAACCCATGTTGACTCTTCCCCAACAAATTATGTTCATCTATGTGCCTGACAATTTTGTTATTTACTATAGTTTCAACCTTAGTTTTGCAGTTGACCTTTAGTTTTTCCTGCCCTGTGAAAGTGGGTCAATATGGATTCATTGGTTCCTTGGCTTCAGCTTGTGACATGCATCAACTGAAGGACTAAGAACATGTATTTGACCACACTGCTTGAGTTGTTGATCCATACTTTCCTTTTAGAAGGAGTTTCTTACTGAGCAGCAGTATAAACCAGAAGCCTGATTACTTGAACATCTTTCTTTAAATTAAATTCATCCTCTGTATTGGAAAAGTGAATAGCAAAAGACCACAAATCTTGAAGTGCAGAATGAACAGATGAAATGAATTCTATGTGGCCGGTCTCCCTGTGTCCTGACTGGTTACGGAGGTAGCAGCAAAGGGGATTGGCAAAACTGCTTTATGAGGTTTCTGTGAGGCAGCAGGACAGAGCACCTAAGCACAGTTAGCTCTCTATTTAAACATGACATACATGTTATTCTGTTGGGGCCTCTCTCATTCCCTCCACTGTAGTGGGAGATTTAGTAAAGGACTACAACCGGTCTTCGTGAAATTGAAAGGCAGAAGCATTCTTATATCAGCTAAATCTCGTACATATATATAGGAGAGGTCTGGCAGCTAAATTTAGACTATTAGAAAAAAGGCATAGGTCCAGGGCATTAGTGGTAGCTTTCTCTGAAATGCTTCCAGTTTGATGCATAGCCAGCTGGGCAGAAGGAGCTTGGAGGTTTCAATGAATGGTTGAGAAGCTGGTGCCAAGTTTATTAAGCACTGGCAAACATTTTGGGAAAGAGGGAACCTATACAGAAGAGACTGCAAAACCCCCTAGACTCAAAAACACCATTTTTGAAGGGGTTTAGAGCCCACAGATTCTCAGGCCCTTCCTGTTGCTCCACCTCAGTTGTAGCAACTTAGAGTCTAGACAAGACAGCATTAGCCTCAAGAGTCCCAGAGAAGCAAATTCCACAGAGGACAGGGAGAGGACTTCATTTCCATGAGCTCCCATTGACCTGTTGTGGCTGCTGCAGGGCTAGGCCATGGGGCAGCTGAGGAGTTGCTCCACAACTACACTGCCAGTTTGACCATCCTTGGGATTGGTCAGGCTGGGTAGGAGCGTCTATGCTCCTTAGGATTTAGCCCAATGGGCATTTTGCTGGAGCAAGGTGCACAGAGGAGGGCCCTAAATAAACAGTTGTGTCTGGTTTCTTGTGTAAAGAAAGCTTAAAACTGTAAACAATTAGAGGAAGCCAAGACAAAGATTAGAAAGGGTTAAAGGAGTAAATTATAATTCCTTAGTTAACTAACTAAATAATGCTACAGCAAAGACTGAAAAGGAATTTTAAGAACTTGTCACTGTCTTTAGCTGATGGTGCTAGTGTCTCTTTTAGGGGGATCTGCCATTTTATTTTACTCTGGTAATGTAGTTGATAACAGGAAATGCAACTCAGCACTTGAATACAGAAGAGGGAAAGCAGATTTCTGAAAACTTGATTTATGGTAAGTTCTGTCTCCTTCTCCACACCACTTCTATCCCACAGCTTCACAAACCCCTCCATCACGGTACCAGTGGTTGTTACATTTCCCCAAACATCTCCCCCCCTTCCAAAAAATAATACAACTTACTCTACAATAGAGTTGAGAGGCCAATTTTCATAATTCCACACCTGAACAGAGCCTACAACATTGACTCATACAAAGCTTGTATTTATGATTCCCAAAGCATTGCAAAAAATCATCTATAAACTTTACATGGGAACCATTTCACCCAGCAGTGAAATGCAGGCCTAGCAGTTCACAGCAAACAAAGAACAACATTTTAAGGGAAGAGAACAAAAAATGTGTCCATTTGAGAGTGCAAGGGGAATTAGGTAGGTAGAGTGTTGGATTTGACCAGGCCACTGGGATTAACACCTCTATTCTTACAAAGAATGCAAGATACTTTTCAGAAGTGGTAAGGACCTCAGTTTTAAGTCTTAGTTGAAAGACGTTCGGCATTCTTAGAAGAATATTTCTTGTCCTCCTCAGCTGTGCATTTGAAAGGATTTGCTTTTAACCACCACCATTACTTTGAGAAAGGGCACAATGCCATGTTGTGCTGCCAGTACACTGTATGGGTGGAACAATAAACCAGTATCTGGTTATGAAGAGGTGAGCCTGTTTAAAAAAAAAAAAAAAGAAAGTGTCTGACATACCTATGGCCTAGCCACATCTGGGATCAAAGTACACCGCAACAGCAGCAACAAAAACGCAAGAAAGCTTTGAATAAAGGGAGTTTTGAGGACAGGAGTGTATGGGAGGGGAGGGCTGGTAACAGGAGAAGCTTGTAGTGCACATGAGGTGATTACAAGAGAAGACCATCTCAGACAAAAGGGAGGGGAGTGTTCTCAGCCCTGGAAATTCCTGAAAGCCTGAGGGAACTCACCTGGCAGTTTGGGCCAGTCTCTCTAGAATTTGGATAAGACTGTCACCATCATTCTTCAGGCTCTCGGAGTGCTTCTTGTTTGAAGTTATCTGGAATGAAAAGAAAGAACAGTTATCAAAGGCTTAGGGAGAAATTCTTCTTTGTCTTTTTTTGTGTGTGTGTGGGGGGGTGGAAGCGGGGAGGAGGACAGAAACAAGTCATAGCAATTGTTACAGTTTTAAATGGAATGTGGCATTACAGAGACCCAACAAAAGTAAACCCCTTTACTGAACAAGATTGGATTTTAACTGCAGAATGTCTAAAAAAGAAAAGGAGTACTCTCTAAGGTGCCACAAGTACTCCTTTTCTTTTTGTGAATACAGACTAACACGGCTGCTACTCTGAAGAATGTCTAAAGTGTCTTAAATAAGATTCATTCTTGTTCTGTATCCCTGCATGTGTGAAAATTCACAGATCACAGTCCACTAACCCTGAGTAAGTGGTTTTCATTTTTACTATCAATGCAACTAAGAGCATATCCATTTATTTTGAACTTCAGGGAAAATTTCAGGACACAATCATTTTTTTCCCCCACTTGAGAGGAAAATGAACAGTCAGCCTTGTATCAGTCATCCTTCAGGTTACTTATCTGGATTATAAAATGTCAGGTTTGTTATGAGCATATCGAGGAGGCGAGTTTAACATCACTGCTTTGTGGGAATTGCTCATACAAGTGGTTCCTTCCTGATGGGACCATTACCACTTATCAGATACAAGAAACACTAAATATACACAGCAATAAAATTACCTTACTGTTTATACAACATAAAAATGAATGGCAAATCCTGCAAGCCTTTCTATGGTGGATTAACGCTGGTTACAGCTGACCTTGTAACGCTTATATGTGTTGTACCTGTTTTATCACAGTGCTCTATAATGACCAGTTTACTGTTCCCCCTCCCCAAGAACTATAACTACTGATGTGCCAGGAAGCTGCAAGTGGCTTCTCATTTCCTGATCAGTTAATCATGCTGATGGGAAGATCAAAGGGTGACACAAAATGGAATCACATGCTTCACATGGTGGACACTGAATACCTGACAAGTTGCTTAAGGAGCACTATTGGTACATTCCACATACATCCCAGGAAATTACTAAAATCTGGATATGGGTTGCCACCTGCAAAGGATATGGGTTGGCCATAGAGGGAAGGGTAAGAATCAGAAAGAATGGTGATCATCCACTGTTGGCTAGCTGAACATTCTAATAATTCAGAAGTTACTGCTTGAAATCACAATTTTGAATCCTAAAATTTGGCAGGGAGCTGTAACTTATAACATCCCGCGGCTGGCCCTATTTAACACTGATCAGGCATAGGCTGATATGCCTACAAATATTCTTTTTTTAAAGCTAGAGAGAAGCTGTATTTACCGCATGCCACCAGAAGCTGTGCCAGCAGTTATCCTACTACACTAGTGCCACTTGCACTTGTAATCCAAACAGCCTATGGTTACGCTATACAAAGAATGGGGTCCTCTTTGCATTAACTAAAATCTTTCCTACTAATTGGACAAAACAGTAAATTCATTACCTATGTACACATCCATGCTTAGGTATTCATGCTATCACAAGTACTTCAGCCTTTCTACACTCTTGAGGTTTATATCAGAACATCTCAATTTACTGTTCAATAATCCACCTCTATTTCTCAACCTAGAGATACAGAATATTTCTGTAGTTTGTGTTCTGAATTATAGAACTGTAAACGAAGACGACACACTGGACCAACCAAAATTATAAAACACTTTTCTCACTTCTGAACAGCTTTAATCACAAGACCATCCTTTCTCTTCCTGCAATCCCCTCCCTCATTCACTACATATTTTCCAACTTCTGCAACTACTGAGGCAGGGAGCAACAGACACCAGCCTCATTCACCACACAACCCTAATTCACCTCAGAGCACCAACCATCCTATGCACTGAATGAGGCAGGGATCCTGTGGGGAAAAACGTTTGTGATCATGTAGGAAAGGCTGTATAATCATCCATACGCAGGAGACAGATGAATTAAGCTTGCATGGGCACCATACATTCTGACATTTCCTAACATTTGAGTGTTTGACCTTGCAATCTTTTCACGTCGTTCAGACTAAACATTGCCCAGTTTTTTTTAAAGCTTTCCTCATATTTTATCATTTTTGTTGCTCTCCTCTGGACTCTATCCATTTTGTCCACATCTTTCCTAAAGTGCGGCACATAGACCTGGACACAATACTCCAGCTAAGGCCTCACCAGCGCCGAGTAGAGTGGGACAATCACCACCTGTCTGTTACATAT
This sequence comes from Chelonia mydas, assembly GCF_015237465.2. NCBI lineage: Eukaryota > Metazoa > Chordata > Testudines > Cheloniidae > Chelonia > Chelonia mydas. The sequence goes on along the minus strand of NW_025111283.1, from coordinate 47,294 downwards.
GACACTCCTGTTAATACCCCCCCCCCCCAACATTAGTATTTTTTGCAGTTGCATCACATTGTTGGCTCATATTTAATTTGTGCTCTACTAGAGCTCCAAGATCCTTTTCAGCAGTATTACCGTCTAGCCAATTATTCCCCATTTTGTAGATGCGCATTTGATTTTTTCTTCTTAAGTGTAGTACTTTGCACTCGTCTTTATTTAATTTCATCTTGTTGATTTCAGACCAATTCTCCAATTTGTCAAGGTCATTTTGAATTCTAATCTTGTCTTGAAAAGTGCTTACAACTCCACCCAGTTTGGTGTATCCAGCAAATTTTATAAGCATACTCTCCACTCCACTATCCACGTCATTAATGAGAATGTCAAATAGTATCGGATCCAGGACAGACTCCTGCAGGATCCCACTAGATACGTTCCCCCACTTTGACAGTAAACCATTGATAATCATTCTTTGAGTATGATCTTAAAATTACTGTAAGGTAGGTGCATAACTGGTTTAGTCTAAACCATGTTTCCCTAGTTTGCTTAGAAGAATGTCATGTGGGACTATGTCAAAATCCTTACTAAAATCAAGATATATCACATCTATAGCTTCCCTCCCATCCAGTAGGCCAGTAACTATCGAAAAAGGAAATTAGTCTGGTTTGGAATGACAAATCCATGTTGGCTGTTACTTATCACCCTATTTTCCATTAGGTTCTTATGAATTGATTGTTTAATAATTTGTTCCAGTATTTTTCCAGGTATCAAAGTTCAGCTCACTGGTCTATAACTCTCTGGGTCCTCTTTTTAATGATAGGTACTGTGTTTTCCCTTCTCCAGTCCTCTGGGGTCTCACCCATCTGCTCCATTAGTTCTCAAAGATAATCACTATTGGTTCTGAGATTGCTTCAACTAGTTCCTTAAGTACCATAGGGTGAATTTCATTAGGCTTTGCTGGTTTGACTACCTCTAACTTATCTTAGTATTCTTTAACATGTTCTTTTTCTTTTCTGGCTTGTGTTCTTTCTGCCTTGTTCATGTTGTGTTAAGCAACTGATCACAATTAACTTTTTTTTTAGTGAAAAATGGTTAGTTTTCCTATATACATTTTAAATCGAGACCAACTAAAACAAACAAATTTAAGGGACAAATTTTCAAAGAGGCTTCAAATAGATTTGAGAAACATACATGACCAATTTTTGTGCAATAGCACTTGAGTGTACAGATTTGCCCATGCAAATAGGGTTTCCATGTCTAAATTTGATCATTGGAACACAGAATGATGTGCTTCACCCTCCATTAGGAAATTTACCCATGTCATACAACTAGCTTGTGAGAGGATCAATACTGTAACAATAGAGAAGTTGCAGATCAGGTGTGAAGTGAGCTGGCTGAGCCGTGTGGTGTAGCTTGGATAGCACTTGCCAGTATTATGGCTATCTTTTTGCCAGTACTATCTTACTTATGACAACGAGCAATACCATTTGCTTTTGCCAAAGTGGGTTGTTTTTTTTTAAGTTAAACTGATTGGTAAAGCTTATTGTTCCAAGAGTTGCTTGAGGGCTGCTGAGACATAAGACGTTAGATCTCTCCTAGTGTAAAGGCTATGTAGAAAAAACCTGGTTGAGCTGAGGAATCATTCTTTAGCTAATAGAACCAGGACAAAAAACAATTTAAATATACTGTACTCTTATTGAAAAGTTGATGTATAATCATAATCTTTTGTCTTCTGTGTGGTTTTCAGATGACAATAAATATTAATACAATATGTATAATAAGAACCTTACAAGCATTTTTTCACACATTTTATTCTTTCTTCTATAATACATCTCCATGTGACTTGACCTGTTTTATTTTTAAGGGTTTCATTATGTTCCTAACAAATAGTTTGACGGTCTCTTTTAATAATGGTGATTTGTTGTGGTTGGTTATAAAACATTGTTCAATAACTTACAATCAGTAGTTGTTCCTTTAATTAAAAATGTAATTAAATCTCAGTTTAGTTGTACATTCATTGCGATTTAATAAGAATTTCAAAATGACTTTTTTTTATGAAGCTAATAACCAAACAGCAGGCTTTCTCTGTTCAATTCTATTAAGCAAAGATGAGTCATAAAAGAACATCATAATTGATATGTAAATATCATTATTCCCTAAAATACTGAATAGCTGTTCAGGTAATACAGTGCTGCTAAAGACAAGTGCATTTAGCATGCAGGAAAATGTATGAAATACAAAAATGACCAAAAGCACTTTATTTCAGTGCTAATGAGCTGAGTGGAGCTGGAGTTCTGATTTAACTCACATTGATTTTTGTCCAGTTTGATTCTCAGACAATTGAAAAAACTGGGCATAGTTTTACACTATCTGGAAAGATCAGGAATCTTTTCTCTTCTTAAGGTCTATGGCTTCATGACACTGAAACTGTTTTCTCCAATTTTTCACAACTTGCGACTTTTAATTGACGAGTCACTTCAAAATCAATTAACCTCTCTTTTGAAGGGGATGGCTTTCTCCTGCCATGTTCAGGTTTAAAGTGAGTTACAAGCTTGCAGTCTGTGTAGGAAAATTATATCGATATGGTGAGAAAATGCAAAATTGTTAATTGGGTAAACAAAGAGGGGCCTTTTCACACTAAAAATTTATTTTATCAGCTTTTTTTTAATCAGAAAGTAAGAAAGACCCCAGAACCATATTCAGATGCACTCTCAAATTATTTTCACAAGTATGGATATTGTGAGTGCAAATAATTGCAAATACAAAACAGATATTTAGGTGTCTAAGTACTCATTTCTGTTGCCAAATGACTGATTTTCACAAGCCATTGCAGTAATTGTATACAGAAATATAAGTGCACCATTGCACATGTACCTTAGACTTCTCTTTTTACAAGTTTGGCACTTTATGTGGATCCCATGATGGTATGTCATCTTACTTTTTCCTTGAGGTCTGATATAACTACAGATACACCTTCACTGTATGCGTCTGATATGACTACAGGTACATGCTGCCCATGTCACACCTACCTATGGAAACTACCAGTATGTTATTCAGTCTCCAAGGCTGTCAGTCCTGCATCTTCTCTTAAGCACTATATGAATTAAATAAAAGCATATCACCTAGTTTGCCACTCACAATTCATATGGAACAGGGTTAGAACCACTTTGCTTTTCAGTCTTATAGGAAACCACATACATTTATAGAAAATGGAAATTGATTAGTCACTTGATCTTGTCCATATTTTTTATATACATATAAATACTCCTCCTTTCTTCAGGCCTGTATAGTTGGTGTTATGATGGTGAGAGACCTTAAGTTTGCATAATCATTTGTATTACAGTATTCCTTAAAAGCCCCAGACAGAATGGGTGCTAGGCATTGTACAAACACACAGCTTGTGACCCAATTAGCTTGCAATCTTATTTACATTGTTGTTACCCTGACCTCTCCCTGTCCTCTCCACCTGTTGTACACCTTGTCTTAAACTAAGTTTTTGCAGAGACTAAGTGTGTTCCCAGTTTGTCAGTAAGTACAAGGCCAGGTTCACAACCCCGATACAAGTCTTTGTGCTGCTCCAGTGGTCCAAAAGGACCTGTAAAACTTGCCCTAACTAGGTAACTGTGAACTCCCCATGTGAATCTATGGGTTGCTTGGAATCAGCATAACCAGTTCTGCCACTCTATCCTGGTCCCTGCCCAGGGAAGAGGTTGTCAGTGGCATGGCCACTGCACTCCTTCGACACCTGACCAGTATAACAGCCCCTTGGAAGCTGTTACTGTGGGCAAAATTTACAGCAGTCCTTGTGGCTTCAAGATCTACTTGTGTCAGGGTCCAGACTGGCTCCTGGCAGCTCCAGGAATTGAGGATCAGGAAGGATGAAGTACAATGTTTGCAAACACGTCGCATGCTATTTTATTTATTGGTAGATATTTCTATTTGCATTTTCTCCTACCATGAGACAGAGAGAACTGCACATACTATGATTGTTCTCACCATAGCCTTCAAAAACCAGTAGCATTTGTTTATTCAGAACATCAACAAACCACGTCCCTATGGTTATAATTTTAAAATGGTGGTAGAGAGGTCAACAGCCTATGGAGATCAGCAGAGGGAGACTCTCAGACACACTCAATTACTTACTATTTAAAGAGAAAAAAACCAAAATTCTTAACACACTATAAAATTTTACAAACATAATGTACCAACTGCATGTACTGTCTGAAACAGAACTCATTGAGATGGCCCACATTTGTCTTTACTACCTCTGATACAGGGAAAACTAATTTGGAACTTGAGAAAATATTTCTGATACTTCCCCGCATCATTATGTATTTTCTTACTACTCTCTTCTCTGTTAATATTTTGGATGGGGAGAGAGATATACAAATGCATGTGTGGCAAGAGCAAAGCAAGTTGAGCAGGTTTAGTTTGTGTTACTAATTGCCAGCTTCTATGAACAGGCCTGGGCAATGCTGATGGACTGTAAAAACAAGAAATGAAAATTATAAAAGCATGAGTGTTCCAGGTGTTCTTTGGCACACATCATTATAGGCATGTACTCCATCTACACAGATTAGAAAGAGTTTGTGGCTTTCAGATCTTGTAAATACATGCAAAAACAAGCCAGTATCTGTGACAATAACCTACATCAGAAAGCTTAGCTTCAATAACTCAAACACCTTTTTTGCTCTTTATTGGTGAAATCCTGGCCTCATTGAAGTCAATGGCAAAACTCCTTTTGACATCAATAGGGCCAATATTTCATCCTACCTATCTTGATTCCTTTTCATTTATGCATGTGTGTGTACAGTAATCTTTATTATGAGCTCAAAGCAATTTCCAGTGGTAACTTGTGACTATAGCAGCTCCCTGACATTTTGAAAGTCAGATGGACTTTGGGACTGTTAGGACTACACTTGTGAATGCTACTTCACCTTGGATCTTTCTTTGCACCCTCCAGTTTGAATGTATCCCCTCTTCCTCAATATGCATAAACACATACACAGACTAACCTCATGGTTATTGCAAATCTTGAAAAGTCAGAAAATTGCTAACTGGCAACTGTTTTCAACTCTCCTTCAGGAAGTACAAATGTCTTTATTACCCAGAAAATATCCATCATTACTGCAGTTTCTGTCCATTATAACAGTGAGTTAAAAGTGTTCAATTTAATGTAGTTGGTTAGTGGAATCTCTTTGTGTCTCTTCTTACCTACTGTCCATAATAACTGCATCCAATATAAGTGAACTGCAGTTGTTAATTGACAAAAAGTGTCTGAGGTTTCCTGCTCATAGTAGAAATATATGTTGTTACAGACTGTCTAAAGGGGGTTGTAGGAAACTCCCATACCATGGTGCAGTGTTCCCTAGTATACATATAAAGGAGTAATAGCAGATTAAAAAGTCAACATTTGCCACCCTGTCACTGGGTGATCTCATCCACAAACTTCAGCTATCATCTCTATGCTGATGACTCACAGATCTACCTCTCCACTTCAGACTTGTCTCCTTCTATCCAAACAGAGATCCCAGCCTTTCTTTCTGATGTCTCCTCATGGATGTCCAGATGTCAGCTTAAACTCAACATGGCCAAAATACAGCTCTTAATCTTTCCCCAAAAGCCCTCCTCACTCCATCCTTTCACAGTCACTGTGGACACCACCACCATCATTCCTGTCACTGAAGCCCATATCCTGGGTGTAATCTTCAGCTCAGCCCTCTCTCGAGGTCCAGGCCGAGTCTAAATTTTATTACTTTTTTCTGCAAAATATCTCTGAGATCTGGCCTTTCCTCTCCACCCACACAGCTAAATCCCTCATCTTCTAGTGTCTTGGTTTCTGCAACCTCTTTGTCCTTGACAAATCTCATCTTGCGTACTTACCTCTATTCAAAATGTTGCTGCAAAGATCATTTTCCTGGCTCATAGATTTGACCCCATCACTTTGAGTCCCTCCACTGGCGCCCCCTTCTCCATTGCATCACACACAAACTTCTCATCTTCGTTTTTAAGGCCCTTCACAGCCTATCCCTGCGCTAACTACTGTCTTTTATATGATATTGATGTTGACTCCTGTATCTATTTGACCAATGATGGCAACCTTCAGGTCCCATTTGTTAAATTTTCAAATAAGACTGTCATGCGTTCTCCCATGCTGCCCCTTACATTTTGGAAGAGTTTCCTGTAAACATCTGCAAAGCCACCTCATTGTCCTCCTTCAAATCTCTCCTTAAAAATCTCCTCTTCTGTGATGTCTGCAGAAAAACTGGAACTTGGTTAGGTAGCTCATGTGCTATGACCACTGCTAATTAAGCTGATTCATTCTGTCTCATTGTTACCTTATGCATTCCCTGCTTATATGTTGTAACCACCTGCTGCCTTTTGTCTCATACTTAGCTTGTAAGCTTCTGGGAGTAGGGGCAATCTTTTTTGTGCATTGTACAGTGCTTGGCACAATGGAGCCCTGGTTCATGACTTGGTGCTACCTCAATATAAATAAACACATACAATAAATAATAGGAATAACCATTACCAGACAGCTATGACAAAATATCTCCTATTCTCACCGTAGGAAAAGACAATGGCAACTGCATATTCCATTGAGTGGTAATTGTTGGAAAATGCTGACTTTTTAATGATGACTTTTGTACTGTAGGAGTATTCAAGTGACTTAGTGATTAAGAAATGCTTGTGTATCTAAGGACAACAGTATCCAAGAGGACATTCCTGTGCTACACAGCAGACCCAGACAAAACTCCAAAACTATAGGGCAGTTGCAATTTGTCAAGGAATCTAATGCTTCTCCAGCTTGGCATCTTCCTCTCTCTCATTTTGAAATGCTGATTTGGCACTCATGAAAGTGAGGGACTAATAACACTGGCTTCAGCAGGGCACAGAGTGACCAGATGCTGTGCAAGCTTCCCCAGTGCATTTCAAGCCTGATCTAAATCCTTAGCCTTTCCTGAGCAGAAAGCCAAACTGGCTGAGAGTGAGTGGCAGTTCTGTGACATTATTAACATTCACTAGGGATGAAGATCAATCAGAAAACTCATTTTTACATGAGTCCTAACCTGGATTTGAACTCAGGACTCCAGAGCTAAAAGCTTGTGCATTAACTTGACTTGACATTTTAGGTTTACCATCTAAAGAGGAGTAGAAAGATGATGAGGCATGTTGAGAACTAAAGAAGATTATGAAAACTATATATGGAGGGGAGGGGAATAAGAATAACAAGAGTGATAAAATCTGTTAGAAAATCATTGTGGTCTATGATTTTGGGGCTAAATATTAAAAGCATTATACACTCCTTTCTCAGTAGGATCTTTAGGAAATATATGTACATTCCCTAGTTTCCAAAGGCTCATAAAACTTGGAAATAGAACTCCTGAGCTTTTCATTAAGTACCAAACAGAGTCCTTTAAAGATTTTGATAAAAGGACAAAACTTATGTCTAAATATTTTCTTAAAAATGTGATTAGATTTGTGCTGTTTGTCAAAAAAAAAAAAACCAACAACCCAAAAACCAACTAAATATGGAGATGAGGATGAGGGATATCAGTCTCTAAAACACCAATTTCTGAGGAAAATTATATTTTATGTAATGGTCCAATTTCCATAAAATTGTGAAAACGGTCATAAAAATAAATGGAGTCTTGAAAACTACTCTTGTTTATTGTCATGTGTTTATTCTTTGTCTGGCTGGCAAAGAATAAGCAGGTAATCATTTGGTCTTGACTGACCTTTGAGAGGACTATTTTCGCTAATTTACGTTTTGTTTTGAAACAAGTCAAGTTGTATTTAGATACCTTTACAGCAGCCAGTAAACCATGCATGTGTAATTACAGAGAAGCGGTCAAAAGGAAGTAATGGTGATGGGCACAACAAATAACACAGAAAGGCAATCTCAGCAGCGTTTGTACTATGTAAAATTACAGTGCAGTGAAACACCAAATGAACATGGCAGACCTTTTGTTCCCACAGAGGCACTGAATTAAGGCAAGAAGTGCTCCACAACAAAAACAATTGTGATAGACACAGGGATGGTTTCAGAATCAGACAGTTTCACTCTACAACCCAAAGTGAAACATTCAGCCAAGAAGAGAGAGACCATATTTCTCATTGCTGACAACGTCAATGCTGCTTTGTGGGCCAGCTCTCATATTTACTTATAACCACACTCGCTCCCATTATTCAAATGCCAGAGCAGTGCCAACTCATAGAGGGCTTCTGGAAAATGAATGCATTCCAAACAAGTGGGTAAGGAATGGCAACTTCTACTGGAACATAAACCTGTAGTATTCCAGCTACGGAAATAAAGACTGCTTTTTACTTCCTTGTTACTCTGTGAAAGTAGGATAAAGTCTCCTTCATTTGATTCTTCCTTAGTGTCATAAATTAACGGCAGCCTTTATACATGAATTGAACCCTTTCAATGTCAATACAACTTGGTAAACAAAGAAAGATGGAAAGCAACAGCCCAGTTATACACAGAAATAGATATATTTCCACAGATACAGCACTTATGGACAAAACCGTGGACAGTGTCCTGTCAGAATACTTGATGTAATATATCCAGCAGAACGAGTAGGGCAACGGGCCAGGTTGCAGCCATGTTGTTTCACAGCTACCACAGAGATCATTAAGCTTCATGTTGACTGTGCTTGCCCTCTCCCACATCACTGTCATCCACAATATCAGCACATTCCACAAATGATTCTTCTCAATATATTTTGTGGAAAGAGGTCCACAGCCATTCTCTCCCCTTCTTTCTCTCCCCCACACGGCTGATTTTATCACAGTTTCAATCAGTGATTGAGAAGAACAGATTTGCCAGTGGCTTTTCTATGCCTTTATCAGTTAGCTGAGTCCTAGCTCCAGGCAGTTCTCACTCTGCATAACTAGTGAGGACAGGAAAGACAAATCCATCCAAATGCCACAGTCTTATTGACCTCCCACTATTGTATCCAGTGTTTGTTGTACCCGTGTCAGTACTAGGATATTAGACAGTCAAGTTGGATGATGTATATCTTTTATTGGACCAATTACTGTTGGCGAGAGAGAGAGACGCTTTCAAGTTTTACACAGACCTTTTCTTCAGGAAAACTTAGGCTAGACCTACACTACAGACCTATATTGGTATAACTACGTCACTCAGGGGTGTGAAAAATCCATGCCCTTGAGCGACGTAGTTATACCGACCTAACCTCCCCATGTAAACAGCGCTTTGTCAGTGGGAGAGCTTCTCCCATCAACATAGCTACTGCCTCTTGGGGAGCTGAATTAACTATGCCAATGGGAGAAGGTCTCCTGTCAGCATAGTAGGGCTGGTCTACATTATGGGGGATGGGAGGGATCGATCTAAGTTATGCAACTTCAGCTACATGAATAACGTAGCTGAAGTCAACGTACTTAGATCTACTTACTGCGGTGTCTTGACGGGAGATGCTCTCCCGGCGATTTCTCTTGCACGTCTCATTGAGGTGGAGTACCGAAGTCGATGCTAGAGCGATTGGCAGTCCATTTATTGTGTCTATACTAGACACGATAAATTGACCCCTGCTGGATCGATTGCTGCCCATCGATCCAGCCGGTAGTGTAGACAAGCCCCTAGTGTCTTTACTAAAGTGCTACAGCAGTGCAAAATTATGCATTTCAGTTCTCACGCTTATCTTTTGAAAGTGTTGTGCAGGTTTCCTTTGAAGATGAGGACTGATAGGTCAGATATAGAGTGATCGCTTTGTGGGTGTACTTATGAGCCTGGGAGCTTAAATTCATAACTTTGTTAGACACTAAAAATCATGGTCTGAAGAGAGACACTGGATTCATGGCTTACTACAACAATCTATAGCCAATTAACAACCTGCCTCACAGCCGCTCTCCCTCCCCGCCTCCACTTCCTTCCCTATCTATGAGCCACTTCACCTTGTATGGTCTCTTGAAATATGTGTTAACTACTTATGCTAAACAATCTGTTTCATCTTGTATTTAGCAGTGATGCTCTGAAAATTTTCCAGACCTGAAGAAGAGCTCTGAGTAAGCTTGAAAGCTTGCCTCTCTCACTTAGTGGGGTTCATTAATCTAACTAACTAACAACTGAAATGTAACCACTACAAATAACTAGAATTATGTACAAGTAGAGAAAAAAAAAAGTCCACCGAGAGGAGTACTTGTGGGAAAATTCTAGGATGAGCTGAAGTTCCAGCGACCTTCACAGGTAGTAAGAAGGAACTGAGGGGGCAGCTGGGCAGCAGGATCCTTTATACAGGCACGATGGGCAAACGACTCCAGTGGACATTGGAGCCGACCCGGCAGATACCACTGAGGTTAAAAACACCCCTACATAGGAATGGACATGAGCAAGCACTCGAAGAAGAATATTTTTTCTTATTTTGTGTATGTGTGGACTTTTTTGTTTTTATTTTGTGGGTGAATTTAATTTTTATGAAAGTGAGGGGCTGATGATACTGGTTTAAAACAATCGTAACGTATATAAATGCTGTGGCAAGCTTCACCCACACGGCTCTGGTAAGTGCACCTCACTCATAACATGCAACACTACCATTAATGCAATCTTGGGTTTCAAATGAACAGAGATGGACAATTATGCTGAACTACGCACAGAAACTGTGATGACACCAAAAGCCCTGCTTTCAGTTGCAACTTAAATCAAGTTGTGAATGAGGCACCTTTTTTCCTTCAATTTTCTATTTGTTAGGAAAAAGACCAAAAGTTATAACATGAGGAATACCCCATAATAAATATGTAGAGATACTGAATAAAGCATTTTTAACATATAAAATAGTTTTTTTTTTAAAAAAACAGCTTCAGAATAAATTGCTCATGTAAAGACATTTTTTCTGAGGTGTAGCTAATTGTCGCATGGTTTTGTATTCATTATTATACAACTATTATGAACAAGGAGGTCCTATAAACGAGAAATGGCAGTTTAGTCATTTAGCCCGATTGTATTAATGATTTAAATACTATCATGGTTATAAAAATGAGACCAGAGGGACACTTGGATGTAAATAGTCTTTCATCCTCCACTCTTAGGAAACACTTAAACCCTCATTTATAGACATGGGACAAACATTATTGGACCCCAAATGAGTATTTGGAAATCTGCCAGAAGATCCTGCATTTTGCTCCTATAACCATGGAAGGATGACCATTTTTGTAACTTTGCGCTCTAGAACAAAGCCACTGTGTCACGATATAAAATCATGTCAAGATTATTGACTGAATGTAATGATATCACTATTGTGCCAGTCAGAGGCTGATGAAACAATGAGGAGACACAATACTTGCAACAAGATTCAAGAAGGTTCATCCATCACTGTTAAGGTGCACCTTATGGCAAACTGAGCAGTTAGAGATTACCTGTAAATGACCAGGTCAGGTGATAGGGAGACTAGAAAATGGAGATGCCCAATCCATGAAGGAAAGTAGTCAGACAAGCAGCAGTCACACTTTTAAAAAGAAGCTTAGTAGAGTCTCAGGGCTTTGTTGTCTGATACTTAATTAGCAATTTAAAAGAGTTTTGTGATTTTACCAAGTCTGTGATCCTTCTCCTTGGAGCTAAGGTACCTGGAAGTATCTTTATGACAGGTTAGAAATAATTTTGTACATTAAAGAACAGTTTTATAGCACTATTTCAAGTGTTCAAATCAATCAAATTTGGCTCTGAGTTTCATTTTTGAAGACATTAATCTTATTTTACATACTATTTGGATTATTTTCTGGCATACTATCAGACTTGCAAAAACAAAATCTAAAAAGACTAGATCTGACTTAAAAAGAATACCTGTATGATCAAAGCCTCTACCTCACCTGCTTTTATTGAAGAGCTAACTAGCAGAAAAAGTCTTATCTTCTAAGAGACGTAATTAAGACCAATTGCTTTCAAAAATTTGAAGAAAGACTGGGATTAGGCTCCTAAAACAGCACCCAGGGGAAAACTGGGTGGATCAAGGGATTAATAATGAGATATTGAGTCTTTCATTTCTAAATTGCTGATTCCAATCCAATATGACAGTGATCCGAAGTACCACCATCTGATGACCTATATGAAATTAGGTCCTATATGAAATTTGATGTCCTATATGAAATTAGGTGAAGGTCTCATTCCAGTTCTTGTCAACATGCGTAGTCAGCACAAAACCACTAATAAAATGGGCACTTTTAGAAGAGAGGCCAAGGAATGAATAGAGATGAAACCTGAACTAACATGTCACCACTAAAGATAGTCCTCTAAGTCAAGGTATTTGGCACACTGGCAGCACAACGTGGGGAAGCTTGCATCACCACTACTCCTGTTCTATCTGTTTTGTCTAACCCATCCAAAGAAAAGGTTTAGTAAGTTTGCCAGGCCAGCTCCTTTCACAAGAACTAAACTGAAAAAAAATCATTTTAGAAAGAAAAAAGTTACATCCAAGTTCCAGACTAGAGATATTGGACCTTAATTTCTTCTACATTTATACACATGGCAGGGGGAAAAGGCTAATAAATGACTAAATAACTTTGTTTAATTCTGCGTTTTTGTAGGGACAGTCATTGTCACACTTTAGGGGCCTCAGAACTTGGAGCTCTTCTTTGGTCTTTGGTAGAACTGGATGAATAATTTACAACTAATTATTTATTCAGTGAATTTAACTCATTGTTTCATTATCTGTGAATACATTCTTTTTATTTATAATTGATCACTATTCATAATTTTTCAACAAATGCTTTGTACAAGCACATTTTAGACTATTGATTGTTCGTGATTTTCTATGTTGCCTGGCCACCTAAGCAACATGGTAACTGTTTTCTGTTCTCTGACAGGATGACGTAAAAAGCATCATAAAACTTCTACTGAAAGAATGTCAATAAAGTGACTAGTGTGTTACTTTTTCATTACAATAACCTTTCCTCTTTCTGCACAAGTGGGAAAATTTTATTATCTCATCTTACAATAGGAGGTTGGATGAGATATGCTAGTTCTGTGTCTAACTGTAACTTTTTGTGACTAGCGAGGAATGATTGCCTTCCTTATGTTGTTTTTCCCTTCGTAAATTGATGAAGACATCTGTTTCTGAGGACTGTCTATCACTATCAAGAAAGATGGAAATCTCATACAATGGCTATGATATTCCTCAAAAAGTATATAAATTAGATTACAACCTAGATGATGGCTGTGTTAAACAACATATTTCCGGCTTGCTAGAATTGCACCAACCATTATTCAAAACTACTGCTATGGACTTTTTAAAAGTCTTTGGAATCTGGCAATTTCTGCTTAAAATGCCTGTGTACACTGATGCAGATTTTCCAAGGTTAACAAGAGAGCCTGAAAACATTCTGAGATCCTCTGATACAATGCACTGACACAAACTTTCTTTGTGGGGGTAGTATTCGCATAACTGCATAATGTAGGGTTTTCTTGCACCTTCCACTGAAGCATCTAGTGCTTGACACTGTTGATGAGAGAACACTTGACTAGATGGACAACTGGTCTGAGCCAGTATGTCAATTCCTCATTTCTTAGTGCTTTTGAGTATTTTGAGGAAATTTGGATGGTTAAGTTTGAATTATATACCATAGACCTCTGAATAACCATGAACAATATTGCAGATTTTCCAAGGTTAGAAGAGACAAAATATTATTTAGATTATGGTGGTACCCACAATGTGCTCAGGGACTGTACATACATATAACAAGACAGGGTCCCTGCCCTAAATAGTATACAATCAGGGATCATATCTTCTTATATGTAGGTACAGCCCCTAGCACACAAATAAATAATTACCACTGTACTGAAAAAATGCCTTCTGGGCTATGCCCCTCCTGGCCTTGGAAAACATTTTTAAAACATATCCCAAATCTCATTCATGTCCCACTGGCCGACACTCTTCATGATGGAGACAGGAAACAATGTCCTAAAAATAAACAATTTTGAGGTATACTCTAGCTAGAAAACTATTACATTTGAAGAGGAATTGCAGCCTCTTTAGCCCACTATCTATGCCAAGGGTGGCCAACCTGTGGCTCCGGAGCCACATGCGGCTCTTCAGAAGTTAATATGCGGCTCCTTGTGACTCTGGGGCTGGAGCTACAGGTACCAACTTTCCAGTGTGCCACGGGGTGCTCACTGCTCAACCCCTAGCTCTGCCACAGGCCCTGCCCCCGCTCCACCCCTTCCGCCCCCTCCCCTGAGCCTGCAGTGCCTTCGCTCCTCCCGCTACCCCCAGAGCCTCCACACCAGGGAACAGCTGATTGGGAGGTGCGGGGACGCAGTGGGAGGGCTGATTGGGTGAGTGGGAGGTGCTGGGGGCAGGGGAGCTGATGGGGGGCTGCTGATGTATTACTGTGGCTCTTTGGCAATGTACACTGGTAAATTCTGGCTCTTTCTCAGGCTCAGGTTGGCCACTCCTGATCTATGAATTTACTTCTGCCCAAGTTTTTTTCCAAAGACTGTATCACATACATATTTGACCATCCTCTGCTAATGAAGATCCTTTTCTGGAAATAACTGTTCCAGCATAATCTAACGCTTGCCCATTTACCCACGGGTCCTACATGTAACCTCTAATTCTAACTATTGTCCCTTTTCAAACACTTCTGCCATGACATAATGTCTCATTATTCATCCCTTCCAGCTTCTTTCTCTCTCTATAACTATGGATATGACCTCCTTATACAAGGGACAATTGCTCCAAACAATGATTTTTCTACCTTATTTCCCATCTACAGTAGGAAATCTTCAGGTACCTACTGATGGTACCTCCCTGATCCCTACTTTTAATTCCATTCTTTTGGCATAAGGTGTGCTTGTGTCTGCTGCTTATTGTACCTTCATTCAACAATCCTGCACTCCATGAAGTTTCTTCCTCAAAATGCATTCCAGAATGGTGGAGTGTAGGATAACTAAGTAAAGACCCACAACCTGTAGTTGTGGACAGTTATGACAGCCAGAAATGGGATACTGGGATTGGGAGAGCTAAGGCTGGGAATTTAAGATCAGCTGAGTGGAATAGTATGAACCCTCAGAATAACCCTACAGTGTAATTTCGGTAAAGAAGGAATCTACCACAAAAATACAGAAGTCTTTCAGAGAACATCCCCACGTATCTATTGTATAGATACCATGTACATGCAAATATAACAACAACTATCTGGATTTAGATTCTGGGAACACACTTAACATTTTGGTTCTGGCCTAACAAAAGTACATTAGGAAACACTTTTAAAAAGGATTACCGGCCAGCATAAGGGTTTTAAGGTTAGGGAAAAAGAAAAGGAGTACTTGTGGCACCTTAGAGACGAACACATTTATTTGAGCATAAGTTTGAGCAAACTACAGGACAGGCCCAATAAAGAAAATAACAGAACGCCACTAGCCATCACCTTCAGCACCCAACTAAAACCTCTCCAACGCATCATCAAGGATCTACAACCTATCCTGAAGGACGACCCATCACTCTCACAGATCTTGGGAGACAGGCCAGTCCTTGCCTACAGACAGCCCCCCAACCTGAAGCAAATACTCACCAGCAACCACACACCACACAACAAAAACACTAACCCAGGAACCTATCCTTGCAACAAAGCCCGTTGCCAACTGTGTCCACATATCTATTTAGGGGACACCATCATAGGGCCTAATCTCATCAGCCACATTATCAGAGGCTCGTTCACCTGCACATCTACCAATGTGATATATGCCATCATGTGCCAGCAATGCCCCTCTGCCATGTACATTGGCCAAACCGGACAGTCTCTATGTAAAAGAATAAATGGGCACAAATCAGACGTTAAGAATTATAACATTCAAAAACCAGTCGGAGAACACTTCAATCTCTCTGGTCACTCGATTACAGACCTAAAAGTGGCAATTCTTCAACAAAAAAACTTCAAAAAAAGACTCTAATGAGAGACTGCTGAATTGGAATTAATTTGCAAACTGGACACCAATAACTTAGACTTGAATAAAGACTGGGAGTGGATGTGTCATTATACAAAGTGAAACTATTTCCCCCTCTACTGTTCCTCACACGGTCTTGTCAACTGCTGGAAATGGCCCACCTTGATTATCACTACAAAAGGTTTTTTTTTGTTTTTTTTGTTTTCCTCCTTCTCTCCTGCTGGTAATAGCTCACCTTACCTGATCACTCTCGTTACAGTGTGTATGGTAACACCCATTGTTTCATGTTCTCTGTGTATATAAAATCTCCCCACTGTATTTTCCACTGCATGCATCCGATGAAGTGAGCTGTAGCTCACGAAAGCTTATGCTCAAATAAATTGGTTAGTCTCTAAGGTGCCACAAGTCCTCCTTTTCTTTTTGCGGATACAGACTAACATGGCTGCTACTCTGAAAAGGTTAGGGAAGTTATTTGTGAGTAGTAAGGTGATAACCTGACATGCATGTGAACTGTGGGAGTTGGCTCAAAGGACATTCAGAGCTGGAAGAGGCCAACTCTTTTTCATTCTTTTAATGAATGTGTCATAAATATACACAGGGCAGTTGTACTACATTGCCTTACCTCTAAGGGGTTAATTAGTTCAATTAACCTAGTTGACACCTGACCAGAAGGACGGCGGGGGGGGGGAGCGGCGGCAAGGCTTTGTTTGGGCTCTCTTTGTTTGTTCCCTCTCTGGACAGAGAGAGAGAGCAGGCAGGGAAAACGTCTCCTGAAAACATACCTAAAATGAGCATATAAGATTACAAAAATTGTAACTAAGGGCAAGGAAATGCATTAGTTTATCTTTTGTTTTAGCTTTTGAATTTTCCCTATGTTAAGAGGGAGTTTTATTCCTGTTTTTTTGTAACTTTGAAGCTGAGCCTAGAGGGGAATCCTCTGTGTTTTAAATCTTTTTATTACCCTGTAAAGTCATCTTCCATCCTGATTTTGCAGGTGTGATTCTCTTACTTTTTTTTATAAATAAAATTCCTTTTTTAAGAACCGGATTGATTTTCAGTGTCCTAAAAACCAAGGGGTTTGGTCTGTGCTCACATTGTAACCAATTGGTTGGTATATTATTCTCAAGCCTCCCCAGGAAAGGGGGTGAAGGAACTTGGGGGAATATTTTGGGAGAACAGGGACTTCAAGTGACCTTTTCCTGAATTTTTGTGTAAATCACTTGGTGGTGGCAGCAATAGCATCCAAGAACAAGGAAAAGAATTGTACCTTGGGGAAGTTTTAACCTAAGCTGGTAGAATATAAGCTTAGGGGGTCTTTTGTGAGGGTCCCCACATCTGTACCTCAGAGTTCAGAGTGGGGAGGGAACCCCAACAGAACTGTAAAAGCTTCTAATAAAGATGTTAATTAAACATAATATATTTCATTGACATCTCTATGCTTGGACTTAACAGATCAGAACAAATAGCAAGGCCTGGAAACTAGTACAGAGACAGATACTAAAACTAGGATATCACAGTATTTTTGTGATCAGCAGGAATTCCAGGGTTAGACAAGACAAAAGAAAAACACAAGACGACTAAATTGAGATTTAATTAGAAAAAGTTGTAAAATCGTCTCTAAACACGTAACCAAAATGCTCATGAGAACAGCCAGCTTACCATGTTAGAGGATGGGTAAATTGGTATAATTAAAAGGTATTAATAATTTATGTAATGCAGGTGAAAGAGCTGAAATACCATACCATTGTAATTAGCTGAACTAGTTTGTCAAGTACATTTTTAATTGGACTGAAACGTTGCAGATAAGTCATTGGCATTTACACCTGTACATGTGACTAAGGTGACCAGATTTGGAAACTAAAAATGGAGTTGCCTTTCTTGCCGTTTTATCAAGGAGTTGATCACAGATGGGAATGAAAAAGGCAAGGTTTTACATCTAAGTAAATTTTGGAAGGTAACGGAGTGCGTAAACTATCCAAGAAGATCACTGAGGATTTGGCAGCAATATCTAGGTTAGGGAATATGTCAGAGGGGTAGTTAGGTTATGGAAACAGGGGGTTCCATAGGCTGAGGTGCACAGTACAGTGACTAAAAATGGACTTTGATAACTAAGAATATGGTGGGATCTGACAACTAGGGGAGTCCAGTGGGATTGGAACTGTCCTAGGGATGTGGGAAAGTTTAGCAGTTGGGGGTGATGGGATAATTTTCCTAGCATCACAGGAGGGTTTGACAGTTGGGCACGGTTACATTCAGAAGGTATTGTCTTATGGGGGAAGGAGGATTTTGAAGCTGGAAGAGAAAGTCTGATTACAGGGTCTTGCAATAGTAAATGTAGAAGGATTTTGCAGTCGAGAGGGGAGACGGGGTCTGCATTAACTGCCCCTCCTCTCCCTCCAAACTTAGGAACTCAGAGCTCCGTTGTCTAAATGTGGGGCTTAGGGGTGTTTCTTACATAATTGTGTGCCATTATTTATTTGTTTAGACTGAATCAAAATATTCATATAATGGATCGGGTTCACACATACTCTAATACTTTTAATTATTATCCTCAGCACTATGCAAGATATAGGTAAAGACAGGCCCTCTTCTTAAACAAGTTGCAAGGTAGAAAGAGGGTGTTTTCTCCAAGTTCTTATATTGATGCCCATCACCATAATATCTATTAATATCTGTGTGCAAATATTGGGTGGAAAGAGCAATTACCTAACATGGGATTATGTTTGGGGACTAATTCCTTCCCCCAAAAGCCTGGAGAACAGATAGGCTTCACAGCAGAACCTGAAGGTCCACAAAGTCACACTGGTAATTGGTGAACTAACATGGGAGATCTCATTGAAAATGCACTGTCTCCTGTCCCTGCATATTTAACCAGGAAGTTTGAGCCTCTCAGATCATATCAGTGTTGAAGTGCGACACAAGGGGAGAGGTAATCTATGAGGTAGCCGGGGGCCCAATCCATGTAAGGCTTTATAGGTTAAAAACCTGCACCTTACGTTACACTAAAAAATAATTTGGACACCAATGCATCACAAGGCACAAGTGTAAATA
This sequence comes from Chelonia mydas, assembly GCF_015237465.2. NCBI lineage: Eukaryota > Metazoa > Chordata > Testudines > Cheloniidae > Chelonia > Chelonia mydas. The sequence goes on along the minus strand of NW_025111283.1, from coordinate 28,360 downwards.
TGCTCCCTGCGTGAAGCACCCCTTAACAAATGGGCAGCTGTATTCTGCATCAGCTGGAGTTTCTAAGTGGATTTTAGGTGCAGACCCATGTAGAGTATGTCACAGCATTCTAATCTCAATGTGACAAAAGCATGGACCTTTATACTAAGATCTGCATCTGAAAGAAAAGATTGCCAATTTCTTGTCAACTGTAGATAATAAGAAGTGTTGCAAATTGTAGTTAAAAAATAAACAATCAGTTTATTTATTTGTTAAATATCAGTTCCTTCTTCAGTCAAAGGAACGGATATCAACTCCCCAAGTTTTTTCAGTTGCTTTTCCCGGTCTATCAGTATTACCTCAGTCTGATATGGACTTATCCTGCAGCCACTCACCATCCTCTAAGCTCTGAATCTAACTAAACACGAACTAAGATGATCATCTGTATCATTCAGATCTGATAAAGCGGACATGTAGAGCTGCGTATTGTCAGAATTACTGGAAACACAGCTGCCAATAACACCATCACTATCTCCCCTAACAGCTTCACATACATGTTGAACAGGGGTGATAAAATGGAACCCTGCAGCATCCCACTTGAGGGAATCCTTAGAACAGCTTCCTTTTGGATCCAATAATAAGTATTTGTGATAATCTGTTACTATCTCAAAGTAACTTTAACAAATGTGTATGATGATTGCAAGTTGTTGTTTTTTTTAACTGTGTTTAAGTTTAATTGTATCAGACTTAATTATTTTTAAAGATTGTTAAAGCAAATCCATAAGGTTTTGTTTTTTAACAGTGAAGAAAATGTAGATCTCTTGGGCAGAGGAAGTAAATGAAAAAAATTTTTTTTTTAGCTTGCATCTATTAATAGTTAGCACTTACAGGAGAACTGAATAAGCTGAGCAATGGATAGAGTCAAAGATTTACACCATTACTGTTCAAGAGGAAGTACATCTATCCATGTCTGATGCTTTTTCTACTGTATGTAAACCAACTGAACCACAGGAAACAATTTTCCTTAGTTATGTCATTTGTTCCCTTAAACAACTAACCACCAATTTTATTATGGCATTAATGTCAGGATAAATGACTGAGTTGAACTTCAGTTCTTAAGAGGAAAATGTAATCAAATATTTTGGTAGGTATTTTGATTTATCTTGAAGCACAATACAATTCTTTCTATATGCTGGAGTTCTGCAACATGCCAAAACAAATTCCAGTTACTGTAGGTTGCGATCATCAGATTTATTTTCTGGTTCTAAAGTTGAGAATGTAGATGCCAGGAAGTCTTCATTTATATCTATTTACAGTAATCTTACTGTGACTGAGGGAAATTAGTTAAAAGATCCTTCTCCCAAAGGGATGCACAGTTCTTGTCACTTTACCATAATAGGTTGTTTTTAATACTACTGTCACTGTTTAGGGTGAATTATTTATGAATTCAATGGAAGTTCTCTTTCTCTCTCCCCTTGAGGGTCTCTAACTAGGGACTGAGAGGTCACAGAATGGCATATTCTAAAATGTAGCACTTTCTTTAGTGGTGTTATTTAGTAAGACTTCTAAGACACCAAGAGGGCCCTTCACTAGTTAGAATTTTCTGGAATAACCAGTTAAGGGAATATTTTCCATAACATCATATTAACAATGAGAGTTCACAGAGTCCACACAATTCACACACAGTTGAAAATGCATGACTAAATTTCCTGCATATTTTTGACCTTTAAAAATGAAATTACATTTAAAAATGAATTTAAAACTAAATAATTTTCTCCCTGCTGGCTGGGAAAGGGGCTGGAAAAAATAGTCTTCAGAAATAAAGCTGCCCTGAGTTGCTACTTTCTTCAGTTTTGGGGGTTGTAGTCATGGGGAAGAGAAGCCTTCCATCTGACTGGGGGGCTCTGAAACTGCTGCCCGTATGCTGCTCCAAGGCGGGAGGTGGAGAAGAATTAAATCAAGTGTCTCCAGGGTGTCTCCACTCCACCAGGAAACATGATGGAGCAGGGCAAAATATTTTATAAGTGCAGTAAGATACAACATAATGTGCATTCATCAGCCAATATACACACACCCTGGGTGTGTTGTGACCCTCAGCAGTGCTGCAGCCACAGTACACCGAAGGTGTGCGTATATTAGCTGACAAAAGCACATCATGTTGTGTGTTATTGCTTACATAATACATGATTTAGCATATGTAACTGTGTATTAATGACACACCTTGGTACATTGCAAGCTGGAGACTATGGCTATGTTCCTCCAAGTGCTTAGGTGTGTGCTGTATTACAAAGTATAAAATTAATTAGGAAATCCTGCATTGCTATTGGCAAATAGCTGTGGTAATATCCTGGGACAATACCTGGTACTGAGACTACTTCCTTTTACTGATCCACTTTGATCCACTTGCTGCTCTCAACCCTTCTCCCCACCCCTTTTATTTTCCCCCTCCCTCCCTGCAATCCCCTTTCCCCTCCATTCCTCATGGCACTCTCTTTTGGTCCCCACCGCCTGAGCTATTAGGTTTTCCTTTCCTTTCTTGTTTCCTAACTTCTCCTCTCCCACTGAGGTATTGCTAGGTAGGAGTGGCTGGCACTTCACAGAGGAGAAAACCTCTATATCTAAGAGAGAAAGTTGGTGGTGGTTCTGTGAACTTGCACCATGCGGTCTCAACAAGGCACAGCTTCAATGGGAGTGGGCAGGAAGGAGCAGGAGAAGAGGAAGGACAGAAAAGGCTTAAACATCTCCTGAATGGGGTAAAGAAAAAGGGGAGTCAGAGAGCCAGGCAGAAGAGAGATCAGACTGAGGGGTCAGAAAAGGAGTATAAGAAGAATAGATAAGGGAAGCCCAAAGAATGGGTTCTAGAACTAGCTCTGCTACCGACCTGCTGTGTGATACCATGAAATCACTTGGCTTCTCTGGGCCTTTACTTTTTTACAATAATTTTAAAATGCAACTGGTATCTTCTTTAAATTTGAACTATTACAATACCTAAACACAACATTAACGGTTAACAACAATAAAATGATTCAGGAATTCATTATAACACCACAAGCTCACTATAATCACAATAAGACACAATGTCTCACACGGAAACATGGCGGACACTTCTCAGATGGTTGTGGCTCTGGCCTTTAGCATTGTGCCTCATAATGCACCAGAGGAAGAACAATATACCATCATGATACATACTCCAATACATCTTACTGACATGGGTTCTCGTATGTCTCTATGACAAGCCCATAAGTGGAAGAGAATCTTTGCAGTATATTTAAAGTATTATTTTAAAAGAGAAATGTAAGACCCGACAAGAGCCTAAAATCCTGTAGGGGCTGACATTATTCTGGATTTTCAGTGTCAATTGCTCAAACTGTACCTACCCCTTTATACAGAGCATCTCTCAAATCAGCTGTCCTCTGGCTTAGTTTGAAGATCCAGGGCCAACTTCCAAGATGGTACAAATCAGTGTTGCTCAATATCTATAATAAATCTGCACCAAATCACACCAGCCGAGGATCGCCCCTACTATTTTAATACTGCTTTTCCTTCACTGCCCTGTTTTTAATGTCTTAAAAATTTCCATGGACATTAATTGAGCTCTCCCTCAGCTCATGATTTTTTTTTCTTTCATGCTGCAAAAGCTTGCTCACCAGGAGAGTTTTTCTCCAAGCTCCCACAGCTCTATTAGCTACCCTACAGGCTCATTTGAAAGAAGAGGAGAGGTGTTAATTAGGACGGTAATGGCCACAGAAACATCTTTTCTCATTTAAGGAAAGAATCAGAGACTGCTGGAAATTCAGCATTCATTTCAAAAGTGTTAGACTGCATAAAAAATTCAACAAACAAAAATGCTTTTACTCTGCACACCCTTCCTTCAGTGTAAATAGTGCTTGCCTCGCAATAGCTGCAAATTACAACTCCAGTTTGTCTATCTCACCTTTGGTTTGGAACCATTTTGTTTTGACTGTCTTTTCTTCTAGGAGCTGTAGGGTTGGGCATTTGACCCATCCAAAAATAATTGGTCAACTGACTTGTCAAATATTGGCCAAATAGTCAAAAATGGTCAACATTTTTAAACCACTAATTTATTAGAACAGTAACAACAGCAACAAAAAAAAAAAAGACTTTATGGTCTCAAATACTTGGATACTTATGCCTAATTACAAAAAAAGTTACTTAACTGAGTTACTTTAATTCAGAAAAAATGTAAAGCACAATGAAATGAAGTTCTAAAAATGAAATAATTATTATTACCTTTTTAGCAATATTAGGTTAACTTCTAAATGTGAATGTTATTGAAGATTGAACAGTCACAAAAGAAAAACAAAATTAAACAGAAATAAAATAAGTATTTAGCATCTGTAAAAAAAAAGTATTTTAAAATGCACTTATGCCAGATTAAAGAGAGTCTAAAACCAAGTATTAGAGCTGGAAAATGGATTTTAAATTATTATGCAAACTACATATTTTCTATGCAAATTCAGGCATTCAACTTCTATAATCTGAATTTTATAACCTAATTTAATGTTTTGATTGTAAATTATTCCCCCCCTTTCTGAATGTCACATTAAATTACAGTGTGCGTATGCAGGATGTGTGGGTGGAAGGGATTGGCATGGGGGAGGAATACATTCTTTCGAAAGAATAAAGGTTTTTTTGAAGGACATTTTAAGAAAGAACACCTAGCACTTTCATTAAAAAGTGGAACTCAACATTGTTTGTAAACATGTCAGCATTCAAGTGAAGTAGTGCTACTTGTTGGGGTTGAGTAGAAAGGACATTTGATTCAACTTGTGTAGATCACACACAAGTAATTTGGTCTCCCAGGCCATGGTTCACTTCTCCTCCTCCTTCTTGTCCTTCCAAGTTAGTGCTATTCTGATCACAGGAAATACCACAACGCCTTACAACTCAGTATGGACAACTCTTCAAATCAGGTTCCTGAACAAAGATTTACAGATAATTTCCTACATGGATTTCATTATTAACTGAAGTGCAATTTAGATCTACTGATTGAAACGCTTGGCTTCTGTAATTCCCATTTCACTTCATCAACCAGATTAGCACAACATCTGCTGAAAGCCCTGCATATTTAAAACAATTTTCTGCACATATAATTTATTTTCAGTCTATGTAGCCAAGATACTGAATAATGAGAGATAGAATGAAAGTTGGAATTCACTCCTAGGTATAGCAGGTTCTACTGGAACCAGATTTAATTTATACAATTATTTCCTCCCTTCATTGTTAATGGATTACCCTAAATTAGCATAGATGAAAGATGGAACTGTTGACTTTTATGAGCCCAACCAGGAAAGATGCAGAGCAACCACAACTCCCAGTAACTTCAACAGGATTTGAAGCTGCTAAGCACCATGCAGTTTTAGACTCAAAAGGCTATGCCAATTTACACCAGCTGAGAATTTGGTTCCATAGCTGTAGCTAATTCTTCAAATGTTTAAGGAAAGAAAAAAGATATTTTACCTTGTGCAAACTGGTTTTGGTGGTCAATTGTAAACTTGGCGGTACAAAGGCATGGAAGAGCAAATGCAGCTGTTTCTGAAAAAGCTTTAATGATACTTCTGATATTTATACAAAACCCCACAATGCAATACAGTCTCTCTTTCTCTTTGTCTGTAACTCATCACATAAGGATGAAGGAATCTCAGCAAAAAAATGCATTTAGAATAGTTAGACTAGACTACTGCACTACAGTACCACAGCACCTATTAATATCCTGAATGCCCTTTCCTCCAATACCTTTAGAATTCTTCAGCACTCCCAGAGCAGCACCAAAACCTACAAGCATCACATTCTCTGCAATAGCTTTATAGCCTTCCACAGGCAGATGTTAAAGTGGTGAAAACAAAGATGACCATAACACAGTTTGGAGAGATGAGTTAGGGTGAGTCAACCTATTCAGATTTACTGCTAACATATTCCTTTTTTTAATTAAGCCAACTATATTTTTGAATGATCTAAGTATTTTGCCTCAATGGCCATTTATAAGTTACTACTTAAAGGAACTGTGAACAAGCTCATTTCCTTCTATGCACTCTCACTCTCCCTCCTCCCCCCCTGACTTTTCCATACTTAAATTGAGAACAGATCTTTTTGACTGATATCATATATAGTAATTACAATTCTATAAACTTCAAAAACCCCTGCTTCCTATATGTCCTTTTCTTCTTCTAATCTATGCAGTTATGAGTTTTCCTTTGACAAGGCAGTATTTTCCACTTGTCAGACAACAGGACTGGAAATCAAAATGGGGGGTTTACTCCCAGTGCTATCACTGGCGATCTTAGGGAAACCAATAGACCTGTTTCTGCCTCAGAATCCCAACCATTACAGAGCACATTTGTCCCACATTTTAAAGGTATTGCAACAATGAGCAGAGCAATACCTTAAAATCTGGGCCTTTGCAGCTGTAGGATGAAAGTATTATTATTGCTACTATTATTTAGTATTGGAACAGACTAGTTACCCTTTTCCCAATCTTTCACAATGCTGCAATTAACGGGACATCAAAAAATAACACTTCTCTCTGAAAAGTTTTGACTAACTTTTATGTCACTGCTACAATTACTAAAACTGAAAGAGGATAGTAAAAAAAAAAATCCTTTACTTTTTCAGCTGACTTATTTTGTGCCTCTCACGAGACTTCGTTTGTAGTCGGTTGTACTGTTTCCCTGTACAGTCAGACAGTTGTCTCTCTATGTTTGTGTGGATTTTTCCCAAAGTAATAGGGAAGAGTAAAACACCAAATATAAAACAGAAAAGTGATTGTAAGATCATAACAGTTGGTAGAGGTCTCAGAGTACAGTACCAGAAAGTACTTTAAATTCATTTTTTTAAATTGCCTAGGTTTCAAGTTGATGGTGTCTCTTGTGAGCAAATAAGATACAACTAAAAATGCAGTTCAGCTGGTGTCAATGATGCAAAATGGCAAAGACGTACAATGACAAAGGTCCCCTTCATCCCCATGGTAAGTTATTTGTGTATCTGAGGATTAACTTGGTCTTATGTCTGTGCTGAAATATGGACTGCGCATTGACAAATGGATAATTCCATTCCCTATGTTCCCGTAGATGTACTGTGGCCGCTTTTTCTAGGTCCTTGGGTATAAGAGGTTGGAAAAGTCTATATTTTCCCAACAGAGTACTTTTGACCAAGGTCATCCTGAACTGATGCTTTACCACCATTTTCTTCAGAATAATGAGAATATATATCCCACATGTAACAAAATCTGAATTGTGTTCAGACTGGCAGGAAGACCTCTCCACAATCCAAAAGGAATTTTATTAGACAAAGATCCAAGCTGCAGTTGGTTGAACAAAACTCAGCAACTATACTGGCCAGCTCTGACCAAACAGCTGTAACCTGCTCCCGCCCCAAGCAAACAGTGTAATTTGTAATATTATGGTCCGACAAGAGCCTCTTCAACTGTAGACTGAACCTTAGGTCATCTTCTGTGTGCTATGAGGTTTATTTAATTAATGTTTGCACAGCTTTTTGAACGTGTAAAGGGCTATAATAAATATAAAGTATTTTTATATTTAAAACAAGGAGAAAACAGCTGACGGTCACCAAAGGGTAATAGCAGCTGACTGACTAATACTACCCACAACTTGGAATAGGACAAGCATGTGGTTTCTTGAGCAAACTATTACCTCTGCAGAGTAAGGACATTTTACAGCGCTGATGGTTCCTCGCTAATGGAATAAATGATACTCTAGGGTCAGAAACCCACTGACCTTATTCATAATAGATGACATCAAGAAGGCTGAGGTGTTTAATGCCTATTTTGCTTCAGTCTTCAATAAAAAGATAAACTGTGACGAGATACTTAACACAATTGAGGAGGACAACAGGAGGAAGGAACAGAGGCCAAAATAGGGAAGAACATGTTAAAGAATATTTAGATAAGTTAGATGTATTCAAGTCAGCAGCACTTGATGAAATTCAAGTAAAGAATTAGCTGAAACAATCTCAAAACCATTAGCAATTGTCTTTGAGAACTCCTGGAGGATGGTGAGGTCCCAGAGGACTGGGGAAGGGCAAACATAGTATACCTGTCTTTAAAAAGGTAGAAAAAGAGGACCAGTGAGCCTAATTTCAATACCAGGAGAGATACCAGGAGAGAATCACGCCTGGAAACACAGTAATGTTTGTCAGTACATTTTGGTGTAGGAAGCACTGTTGCTGCATGTTCCACAGGGACTTTCCTTGTTCCAAGAGGGCTACTGTTCCCGGAACTGAAGGTTGCAGAATGCTCAGCAGTTTATTGGCATTCTCATGGACAAACTCAGCTTCGATACCCAAAGCTGCAGACATCCTTCTTAGATGTTCTTGATAAACCTTAAAGTCCTCTGGAATTGGAGAGGATGAGTCCAGGACCAAAGAATTATCAGGTGAAGAGCATGATGGATGAAGGAACAAGAAACCCCTCCTGAGGTAATGGTTGTTCCTCCTGTTGTATTGGAATTTCTGCCGCCGCCACATCAGCCTGTGCCTCCTATCTAGGTGGGGCTGGAAGTGAAACAACTGGCCGGCTCAATGACCGTGGTACAGAGTGAGTTGTTGACCTGGACTTCAAAGAAAACAGGGCACCCCATGGATTCCAAGGAGGCTAATCTGGAAATGAGTACAGCAGCAGAAGCCAACAGGTAGCCATATCCCCAGAACATCATGGTACAGAAGACAATCCTTCAAAAGAGGATCGAGAGAATTTGTGAGACTATGCTCTGGAAGGATAAAGAGAAAAGGCTGATCCTGATCTCGAGAATGAGGCTCCTCCTGAATAGCCTGCTGATAATGGTGGAGCTATCCCTGCTATGGCTACTAAATGACCTGATCTGTCAGCAGTTCAGCGCTGCATCGGAGTTTCGGCTGGCACTGAAGGTTGCACAATCGCTGATCAGGTACTTGAATCATAACAACATTTGGTGGCAGGAAAACCATCAGCACTGAGGTCCCCGTCAGTGCCAAGGAGGAAATTGGTGCTTGACTGGGAGCTGGCCGTAAAGACATTGAGTGGATTAAAGTTCTGGGTATTGATAAAGGCATCAGTACTGTAGACAGAAGTGTTGGCATGGAAGATGGGACCAAGCTCGCCTGTCTGGTAGATCCCTGTGAAGTGATGGACACAGAGAGCCAGGACCAGGCCAGTGCCAGGAAGTAGCACTCCATAAGAAGACTCCTGAATCAAAGGAGAGTCTGGGACTGACAGGCAGAGTAAATCCGCTGCTGCCTACTAAGCAAGCTAAGGTCAAGGCCCTTGGAGCTGAGATGGACATTGGTACTGGAATCAGCCGTTCAGCAGATGGTGCCAGATTTGATGGTACGGTGCCTGTCTGATTTGGCATTGGCACCAGAGAACAGGTATACGACATTGCTCTATCTACAGGGAGAATTAGGGTGAGGGCCCCCATTGTGTCTAGAAGCGGCAAGAGTCTCTCTGAGCTCTGGAATGGCTTACATTAATTTTATGTATCTTCTTCCTTGGAGGACCAGAGGAAAGGAACCAGTCCCTTCTTCTCCAAGGAGACGAGTCTACCTCAGGTGGCCTCTCAGGAGTCCATACTGCCTCTAAAGACTCACAGACCTGACAACCTACAGAGGTCCCCATGCCAAGTCCAGCCTCACAGCCTGCACCATGAGATGCTGTTTTAAGTGCAACTCTCAGGCCACCTGAGTCCTCTTTTTAAAGGAGTGGCAAATAGAGCACCTTCTCTTAATGTGCCCCTGTCCTAAGCACAACAAACAGCACATATGGGGGTTGTTATTAGGAATATACACCCCCCAAGAAAGACAGTGCTTAAATCCTGGTGAGGGCAAAGCACCATATAACACTAACACAGACTAAAGCTAACTAACTACTAATTATAGGGTACTACTAACTACGAATAATTCTGATATAGTTAAAAAACCATGAGGAGCATGGGAAGCACTGACTCTAGCTACACGTGGCAGGAAGGAACTGAGGGGGGGCCAGGGTGCCACCGCCTGTATATAGCCATGGGAAGGGCTGAAGGCACAAACACTGCCCCTCTGGGTACTGCTAAGCAAAATTGTCTGGTTTTGGTGCACTGGGCATACGCTCACCGGAGTGGAATAGAAATATGCAACCACTAGCAGAAGAACACAGCTTTACATTTCCCATAACTCCTTTTGTATCATATTAGGCCTGATTCGTCACTAATCATTTCTATAAAGGTGCTTTAAAATAGAAATAAATTATATTTACAACCACTTTACACTGATACAGCAGTGTAAATGAGAATCAGGCCCACTATGTCTGAATGGTAGGCTTGCCAAATTATTTTGCATAAATAGGGTATAAAACACATCAGCTATCATCTGCATAAATAATTATAACATGAAATATATAAATTTAAGATTTTTTTCATTAACTGTGTTCTACATCTCTATAGCTAAAGTTAAGGATGAGAACTGAAATTATAGTTTAGACCATGTAGTTGTAAAGAAGAATCAATATCTGGAATCTCTTCAAAGTATGGATTACAATAACTAACTACTATTCCATAATCCCAAATTTTACATACCAGCAAGGTGATAAAAATATCAGTCACAGAAACCAAACAATTATTCCTTTCCAATAATTTTTCATATCCACATTCAAAACAGTCATCCAAATATATATCAGATGCAGTAATGAGTGACAACACATGTCTTTACAAATGGACAAGAGGAAAGGGGTTTTTTTGGATGCCTTTATAACATTATCACCATTCACTGGTTTGTATAATAATAGCTGTGAGAAGCTCAAGTGGTTTTGAATTTCATTATAAATCCAAGACTCAAGACAGAATTACTAATCTTGTTTGCCAGTGCTTTGGACAAACCTGGCCGTTTTATGGTTTTGGGTAGTTTTCCCTGGGTTTAACTTTATGGCTATAGATTCAATCAAACAAAAAAACTCAAAAGGAAATTCAAGGCTGTAAAACACATGAACAAAAACAAAAAGTTTCCACGCACCCTATGTGAATGAAAACTGCTGAGATTCACACAGCTCAATACCTCTTTGCTACCTCTCACATAGTCACCGGTTTGTTGTTAAGAGGGCGACTTGACTTGAGTGCTGGGGTGTTCAGATCAACTAATTTTTTATAGCATAGATGCAATATTTTGAGGAGTTAAAACCCACCACACAATGTAAAAAACAAAACAAAACATGATTTTTGCAAGTGGAAGTGTGAAAAAAAGTAATTTAAGTTTTAACTAATATTGTTTAAAATAGTAGCCAGAGTTTTCAAAGGAGCATAAGGGAGTTAGGTGGCTAGCCCCTATTGAATTTCAGTGAGATCTGGATGCCTAACTCCTTTAGGTTTATTTGAAAATCCCATCCTGTCCCTTTATTATTGGATGCATCATGGCTGTCTGTCTGTCTACCTATCATTTCAGTACAAACTCAATGATATAGCAATAGAATCCCCAAAAGGACTCTGCTAGCTACTGCTAGGTTTAGTTGCTCTTGCTTAGTGGGTGTTCTTCTGTGTTTGTTTATTCTTCCCTCTCCCTTAATTCAGACCATAATTGTCCTTTGACCCTATGACTAATTTGGCATGAGTTTGTGTTCTAACTGGAAATGGTGCAGATTATTTTTACCTCATTAGAGTTATTTGAAGTATGATTGGCCTTTTAAAGCTCAGTTTTCAAATTCTGAGAACAGCAAAATGAAGGTGTCCTTTTTCTCTTTGGGGATTCACTTGGGTGTAAGATTATCATGAACTATTCCATCTTTTAAAATTAATAAGCAGACAAAAATAAACTGTGACAAGCCAATGATAATTCCATACATGAGCCTCTGCCCACATACTTAACCCAATGCTGTGAAGAACGGAGGTGGAGTACTCAGTTGCTATAAGGAGATGATTGATGCTATGAATAAAGTGTTATGGTTCTAAAAGATTATCTAACTCTTTAGAGCAACTACAGAACTCATGGCAATAGGCTATGATATTCTTAAATAAAATACCCCTATATAAATTAAGTAGTTAATAATATCTACAGATGCAACATTTTAATTAATGTCAATGATACACTGTTATCAGTGTTGCTGTGCCTAAAGAAAAAGAAAATAGCAAACACACATGACATTAAAAACGGAAGTAGTTGATCCAAGACCACATTTTGTTCATTGCTGCTGGGCATACATGCTGTGCTTTTATACTTGTATAGAGCAATGAGACTTCACTGCATCACAAGAAATTTCTCTGCAAAGGACAGCACAGTGGAAGCAACAGGAAAATGTGGAAGAAGAGAGGCCTCTTCTATTTATCAACTCTCTACAATATTTGAAGGAGAGGCAAATAAACAGGTTATGCTGAACGTGGCAATGGAAGTCCAATCATTGTATTTATCTAAGTTCTCTGTTTCTTTTCCCACCTAGCCTTTGGAGAAATAGCTTGATTAGTTTATATTATGCATGTGTGAAAAACCTTTTCAGAGAAATCTAAATCAAAGAATTTTGCACTTGGATCCTGGTTGAGAAATCCACTTCTACTCAGGAAAGTACTTACAAGGACATACTTAATTCCTGTTGATGCTAATATGCTTGAAGTTAAACACATGCTTAAATGCTTTCCTGAAGCAGGGCCTTACTTCTGAACATGGCTGAAGTCTATAGTCATTCTTCTCTCTTCTGGTAGTGAGTTCCATAATCTAGGCCCAGGTTCTGTGAAAACTCTGTGCATCAGAATGGCAACTCTATCCCGATAGGCACTCATGTATCATGTTGATGAGTGAGATAATAAAGACCTACATAAACATGGAAAAATGACTGAGGGGAAGATACCCTCTTCTATGCAACCTATGAAAAGGCAGAGTCAGTCAATTCCTACCATTTCAAAATGAGTAAACATGGTAATCAGTAAGTAGAATTGCAAATAGTGACTGTAAGAAAGAATATAAACTTATGGAAATGAACTTGATTTTGATCTTTTTCCTACTGTTTTTGTGAGCAAGTGGTACTTTAACACGTCAGAGTCTCCAATATGCCGTCTAGGCACACCCTCGCATTGGAGCCCGAGCAGTTCTATTCAATCCCAGAAGGAACAATGGGAAGCACTCTGATTCAGAGTTCCTAGGCACCTGCTATTATACCCCTTTATGAGGTCCAGTTTACTATTTTACATGCTGCTGGTCAGGTCTTCTGGTGACTGTGAAGCCATTGTTCTGACTCCTGCCCACCTCAGCCTGGCCTACTTCTGGGAGTTGTGTGCCACTAGGGACAGTGAAGCCCTGAGTTTTCTTCAATGTAGATATTTCAATCCTGACTGCCCTCCTTACGAGACAGTGAAAAGGGAAGGGAAGACGATTTATAACCTCCCTGCACTATGCACTCATTTAATGGCCAAGGAAAATCTGGCTCGCTATTAACAGGTTACATAGATTACCAGTCCCAAGAACCCCTTTAAAAAAACTTCATAAACCCAACTATAAAACAGAAAAGTTTCTGCATAATGATATAGAATTAGAAACAAAATCCATATGCATTTTCCTGTCAAACTGAGGCATGGTCTACATGGTTTTCAAACTGAGGCATGGTCTACATTGCAGAGTTAGGTTGATGCAAGGCAGCTTACATCAACCTAACTCTGTAAGCGTCTACACTAAAATGTTGCTGCTGCCAATGGAACTCGCCTGCTATGCCAACTTAATAACTCTACCACCGCGAGAGGCGTAGTGCTTAGGTCAACGTAGTTAGGTCGACGCAGTGTCAGTGTAGACACTGAGTTACTTACGTTGACTTTAGTGGCTTCCAGGAGGTGTCCCACAATGCCTCACTATAACAGCTCTGATCACTGTTTTGAACTCCACTGCCTGGTAGCCAGGTACACAGGTATACATTCCTCCTCTCTAAAGCTCTGCAAATTTTTGAAATTCCATTTTTTGTTAGCTTGGTGGGGAGAGCTCACCTTGCAACTGTCCAGCTGACCATACCAGCTTCACGCTGCAGATGCACTCCTGCCGGAGTACACAGGAGGTGTTGGATCTCCTGGGTCTGGGGGAGAAGAGGCTGTGCAGGCACAGCTCCAATTCAACTGTAGAAACGTCAATATATACGAGCAGATTGCTCGGGGAATGGAGGGTCCCGCAACAGTGCCGCACGGAAGCCAAGGGAGCCTAACAGTCATTCTGGTGCATAGCCACAGACTTGCCATTTTTACAAAGAGCTGCATGCCATCCTTGGAGGAGACCCCTCGCCCCCGAGCACTATGGATACTTCAGAGGAGCCAGAGTCACAGTTTCCTGGAGAGAACAGTGAGGAGGTGGTGTTGGATGAGGAAGAGGAGGAGGAGGAGTTTAGGAGACAGGTGACTGGTGGATCCAGTGGCACAGCAAGCCAGGACCTGTTTTTGACTCCAGAGCAGTCAAGACAGACCCTACATAGGTGAACCTGATGCAGGGGAAGGAACCTCTGGGACGTATGCAGTTTGCTTTGATATTGCAGGGAGACACGTGTTCATTTATGCTTTTCTAATCATGCTAGAAGAGGTGGTGAAATAACCAATAGAGGTAGAATTGCTATCTGCTTCTCATTCCCCTGTACAGTTAGTCCAAGGGGGTCCTGCAGAACAGTTTGCTTATGTGCAACAGGATGTCCTGTGAATCCTCCATAGAGATCTCGAGGAAACTTTTCTGCAGGTAGTATGCAATCCTCTGGCAAAGGTTTCTGGGGAGGGCTGCCTTGTTTCTTCTGCTTTCCCACACCACTCAGCAATTACTTCAGCGGGAACCATTGCAGCACACAGGGTACAGCGTATGGCCCCGGTCTGCAGATGGAAGTGTCCAGAAGCTGTTCCCTTTCAGCTTCCGTTACCCTCAGGAGTGAGATGATAGCTAAAGTCACCACTGCATGTGGAAAATGGTTCAACTGCCCTATCTGTATATACTCATGCCCATGAGCTACCTCTCCCCCTTATAGTCCTCCCCCCGCACCAGTGGGAGTGCCAGGCTGGATGCCGCTGCCCGCCCCCCAGCACAGTCCTGGGCCACCTCCCCCAGCACCTGTGGCCCCCTGCCCAAGTTTTAGTTAGGGGTATATAGTAAAAGTCATGGACAGATCACGGGCTGTGAATTTTTGTTTACTGCCTGTGACTTGTCCCTGACTTTTACTAAAAATAACCGTGACTAAAACGTAGCCATGGGAGCAAGGGGTAAGCTGGGTCTTCCATGATCACTATTGGCATTTCAACATCCCCAATGGTAATCCTTTGGTCTGAAAAAAGTCCCTCCTTGCAGCTTTCTGAACAGTCCTATGTTCTTAAAGATGCGCGCGTCATGCTCCTTTCCCTGACCATCCCACACTGATGTCGGTAAAATGCCCCCAGTGATCCATCAGTGCTTGAAATACCATAGAAAAGTAGCCCTTTCTGTTGATGTATTCTGTGGCAAGGTGGTCTGGTGCCAAAATAGGGATACGCATGCCATCTATCATCCCACTGCACTTTGGGAAACCCATTGCTGCAAAACCATCCACTATGTCCTGCACGTTGCCCAGCGTTACAGTCCTTCGTTGCAGGACACGATTAATGACCCTGCACACTAGCATCAGAGCAACCCCCCTGGTGGATTTCCCAACTTCAAATTGATTCCTGACTAATTGGTAGCAATCTGGTGTTGCAAGCTTCCACCCAGTGATCACCACTCGCTTCTCCACTGTCAGCGTCGCCCTCATTTTGCTGTCGCTGCACTGGAGGGCCTTGCGCATTCAAAAGTTCTGCAGCCACTGCTCGTCATCCCAAATCTGCATAACAATGAGATCCCACCAGTCAGTGCTTGTTTCTCGGGCCCAGAACTGGTGCTGCACCATCTGCCAACAACAACCTTGAATTGTTTTTTTCTAGGTCCCAACAGCAAGCCAGCCTCCAAGAAATTGTCATGTTCCCTGCGGCTCCTCTGACAGCTCTGCAAATACTGCAGGATCAGGCACCCCGTGCTTGTAATGCTCATCAGAATAGTGCAGAGCTGTGCAGGATCCATGCTTCTCACACAGATGGCAGATGCACAGGTTTATGGGGCTTTTCAAAAGAAGTGTGAAACATTATGGGATGCGGATAAAATGATGGGATGGAGAAAACTGCATCATGGGATGTTGAAACCATGTTCCCAGTCACCCCTGCATGACTCATTTGACCCCATGAGGCATTGCAAACCCTTCCCAAAACAGCCTGCGCCAGATGATGGCAAGTTGCTACCCACAGTGCACTGCTCTCTGCATTGATGCAAGCACTGGTAGTGAGGACGTGCACCGCTGACGCAAGGAGCATAGTGTGGACACGTAAAAGCGATTTAATTACTGCAGTGGCTGTATGTCAACGTAACATAAGGTTGACTTAAGTCTGCAGTGTACACTTGCCCTAAGTGTTTGCTTTTAGATCTATTTAGTGCTGCCATGCAGATAAACCTCCTGCAAGGTATACATTACCAACTTTCTACTCCAAAGAATGGGATAGGGAGGGATGGGAAAGGAAGGTCAATACTTCTTCAATATAACCTGAGAGCCAAATTTAGTTGTTTTAATTCTATTGGATGCGTTTTTTCCTTTGTGCATTTTGTAGTCAAACTGGTTTGGACGGGTCTAATAATAAAGATGTTGCTACTGTTATTATAATTAAGTCAAATAAAAGCAGGTGAGCAGCTTTGGCCTAATAAAGAGTCAGCTGAATAAAGAAAACCGCTGACAAGCTGTAGTCTTGTTTTAATTTGAATTCTCATGAGCTCACATCACATTTTTATTGTACACAACAATAAATAAGCCTCTGTCACTAATAGCTTCTCATAAAACAGGCTAATGCTAATGATCATTCTATTTTCATCCACATGCCTTTACTGAAAATATTAACGACAGAAAAACAGAATGAAAATAATGAGCCAAGCCACCTGAGTGGCAGAAAAGCTTATGATTTTCCTTATTTGATTTTCCTAGTTTTATGTAAAGATGTTATCATTCTCTTATATGACACTTTAAAAATCATAGCATTAGTTTCATTAATGTGTAAATTTCATAAGAATATGTTTCTCTTCCCCCAGATTTCTTTTCAAGATTGTTGTATAAGTGGTATTGAAAGGCAAAATGTGCCGATCTTGGTCATTATCCCTCAATCTGAAAGTTAGCCTTTCTTGCTTCTGGAAATATATAGATATTTACAATGAGCATTTCCACCCCCAGTTCTGATCACTGCTCAACGGCTGATGTTAAGAAAAGCTTATTTGTCCTGAAATTATTCATAGTGGTTTCTCAAAGTAATTCTAGCCTTGGCATATGATAAGGCGCTAGACCTAAAAGTGAGTGGATTAAGAAAGAAGACCTTGAGACATTAAAATGTCAGGTCCTCATGCACAAACTCTTCCTTTTCATGTTCTACTCTTCCACGTCAGACTATTCCTCCTCTTATTATTTCTACTGCAATGGTGCCCAAAGGCTTCACTAAGGATCCTGGCACTGTGCTAGGGACTGTACTAACACAAGGTTAGAGACGGTCCCTGCCCCAAAAAGTTTACAGTAGTACAGCTGCTCCAAATCCCTTGGATTCTTTTCCTCTCATATCAGACAGGCTCTTCTTTCCTTTACACCAGCGGTTCTCATACTGTGTGTTGGGACCCCAAAGTGGGTCACAGCCCCATATTAATGGGGTCACCAGGGTTGATTTAGACTTGCTGGGGCCCAGGGCTGAAGCCTGAGCAGCACTGCCCGGGGCTGAAGTAGAAGCCTGAGGGGTTCAGCCCTGGCTGGCGGGGCTCAGGTTACAGGCCCGCTACCTGGGGCTGAAGCCCTTGGGCTTTGGCCCCCCCTGCCCTGGGTGGAGAGGCTTAGGCAGGCTCAGGCTTCAGTTCCCCCTCCTGAGATCATATAGTAATTTTTGTTGTCAGAAGGGGGCCACGGTGCAATGAAGTTTGAGAACCCCTGCTTTATATCTTTCAACCATACAATTTCCAGCCTTCCCCATCTCTCACTAACTCTTTCCTGACCTCCACAATTTACAGCCTGTACCACCTAGCCCTGCTCCTAAACCCCCCATCTCTCACAGTGATTACATTTTGACTCTATTTTCTTATCCAAATGCATCTAAGAGTTTTATTAATTTTAAAGTTCTTTAAATGTTCTAAAATGAACACTCAGCAGAAGTTAATTAAAACAACTTTTTCATAATTGACCTTTGGTTGCCATTATTTTCCAGTGGAGTTGGGCAAACTTGTTTTGTCTCATTTCAAAGCCAGTAGAAGATTGTGGGTCAAAAGTTTGACTAGAGCATCATTGGGTTCATGTTTAAGGCTGCGAGTTTGTCATGGAGGTCACGAAAGTCATGGATTCCATGACTTTCCGTGACCTCCATGCCTTCTGCAGCCCCTGGGCCAGCAGAAGCAGTTTGGGTGTGTGGGTGGGGGCTCAGGGCCAGAGGAAGGGGGGCTGGGGAGTGTGGGGGGGCACTTACCTTGGGGTGGGGACTCCCCCACTCCCACTGGCATGGCCCCCCTGCAGCTCCTAGGTGGCGGAGGGGCGGGGGAGTCTCCACGCGGCATGCTGCCTGCGCCTGGATGCCCCGCCCCAGCCAATGGGAGCTGCGGCAGCCAGTGCTTGTGGCGGGAGCAGTGGAGCCTCTGCCCTTGGCCCCTGCCTGCCTCTGCCGCCTAGGAGCTGTAGGGATGCGGAGCACCCAGAGCACCCATGGCCCCAGCCCAAGTTTTAGTAAGTGTGGGTATTTTTAGTAAAAATCATGGACAGGTCAGGGGCCCGTGAATTTTTGTTTATGGCCCATGACCTGTCCATGACTTTTACTAAAAATACCCGAGACTAAAACGTAGCCTTAACCATGTTCCATTTAGAAGAGACTGGAAAAAGGAATGGGGTGAGGGCAGAAAGAAAAACTCAAATGAAAAAGACAGGCAGAATACACATCTAATACTTGTGCCGTCCTAGCTTTTTGGAGGGACTAGTGGCCTTCTTTGTAGCTTATCCTCACAGCACAGCCTTCCTTTTAGCCATAACATTTTTAAAAAAACAACTACCAAACTCTTAAATTACAGAGGAAAAAAAGCTTGTGAACTTGCATAAGTTTTGCAAATCCCTAATGTTATTTGAGAAGTTTGCAAAACGTCCAATCTCCAGTTGCTTCATCTATTGCTGTTTTTCAACCTCAAGTAAGAGAAATATATAATTTTTTACCCAGTATTTTCAGAAGTGACTAGTGCTTTTGGGTGCCGAACTGCAGACATTTAAAAAAGGCTTAATTTTCAGGGTGTTTTGTTTTTTTTTAATTTGGCTTCTTTAAGGTTTCTCGGAATGGACACCCATAATAGAGGTACCCAAAATCACTAGTCACTTTAAAAAAATTTAGCCATTATGCATATAAAATGCTAAAATAAGGAAAGCTCTACTTATATTTAATGACATAATTAAAAACTGATTACAGAAAAGTATATAACCCTACACACATGTACACATACAAGCACATAATATTATGCACATTTAATTATGTACTCTTGAGATTGTAAATAGTTATGCAAAATTAAAGTACCAAGCCTGGGAGAAGGAGAAGAGGATCCTATTGAAACTTGCAGTGGTCAAAATGAAACACAAGAGAAGGTATTTTAGTATTCAAGATGCTGCAACTCTAGGTTCCAACAGCAATTTCCACAAAGCTTTCAGTTTCATTTAAAAAATATTTAAGTGTGGGAAGATGTCAGGAGTGGCTGGGGCAGGGATTTAGAGGAGAATCAGAAAGATGGATGGCAGAGGAAGAAACGTAAAACAAAAGACATGGGATGGGAAGGGAGGAAAAGAGAAGAAACCTGATAAACAGAACGGGTAAGAAGGGAGGACATGATGTACACTAGGAGATATAAAAATAATTCATTATTAAACAACATCACCCCAAAATATAAACAAAATACCTCCCCCCATAATTCCATTTTTGGATTCTGATGGCATAAACAAACTACATGAGCATCTCTCTATGATGTCCCCAGAATCTCTCAACGGAATTTCAGGCCTTACATGCAGACTTAAATATGTCAGTGACGGTCATAATCAGTCTTTAAGTAATAATATTTTCTCCCAGAAGTAAAAGAAATATCACTACATCAATGGTGTCAAGACCACACATATCTTACTGATAAATGTGACATGGGCTACTTTTGGCCAACTTGCAGTTATGGACTATGGAAATAAATTTTTGCATGCCATTTCATGAATATATCCTCATTCATACTGCAAATACATAAATGTTACCATTTAAGGGTTTACAGTCATAAATGAGAGTTTTAAAAATTTGTTTAACAACAAAAGTCCTATTCATGTTTCATGGAAAATTATTATATATATATATATATATATATATAATAAAATGAATTTTTAACATGTTTAAGAAATATTTGTGCTTTGAAGAAAAGTAAATTCTTTGCTACACTATTCATTTTTGCCCATATGATTTTCGTATACATGTTTTTAATGTGCTGTTGGTGCTGGTGTCCTCCATGAAATCTTGCTGTTATAGCTTTGGAGCACAATAGTGGGAATATACACTACGCTTTGGAGCATTGGAAACACAGTTGCCAACTTTCACGCAGTAAATAAGCACCCAAAAATCAAGCTAATCCCATTTCAAAACAAGGTCAAAACAAGCCAGTCCCTAAGAACCCCAACACTCTATGTGACTAGATCCCCCCGGCATGCAGTCTGGGACTGTGGTGGGCCTGCTGTGCACCCCTGACTCTCTCCCCCCCTTGCCCCTGCTTGCCGGGAGCCAATCAAAAAAAAGAAACAACAAGCTACGTCAAGCAACAAGCTACAAGCCAAAACCTAGCCAACGAGCAACTCACAAGCCAATTAAGCGAAAAACAAGCCCAATTTCTGCGATTTTTTCAGGGGTTTGGCATGTCTTATTGGAAAAGGTATCTTGTATAGATCCTTCATTGGAAACACTATCCCATTAAATAAACACCCATGAAGGGTGCATGAAATTTGTATGAAGAGAAGTTTATTTTACTTTGATTTTATTTCTTCATTTTTTCTGACTGGGACAATACCCAACTGGAGCGTACAAATCTTGCAGCTGTATTTGTACTCTTGTTTAGCTTCATGCATCCCACCTTGATCATACATATTCCATACCATATATACTTGGCAAGTTTGTTCATAAATTCTTAGTTACACTACTATAAATCCAGTTCCATTCCAAACTGCTGTACAGTATTGCACACTGTGGATCAAACTTTGATCTCACTTGTGGTGGTGTAAATCCAGAGTAACTCCACGAACTAGACAGAATATTGAGGTCAGAATTCGATCCATAGTGTGGTTAATATTATACAACAGTTTGGAATAGAATACATACCCTTTTTTGGTGTTATACTTATGTATTATAATTGCCATTGCACAGCTAAAAACCTTGGTACTGTTGTTGAAAACATATCTTAAATAATTTGGACTGACTTTTTAATACTGGTAAATAGCAATTTTGTTAATGCATATCTAAGAAACTCTATTATACTTGACTGTCTATTACAAACACCTGGAGGGGGTACATTATTAACTTATATTCAAAAGGTTACGCAGTCAGCTCCTGAAAACAACAAGAGTTGTATGTCAACTTCATTGCTCTGAAAAAGTGCCCTGAAATGTCTAGAAAAGCAAACTGTATAATCAGTACAGAACTAGTATGCAAATTATGAGATATATTTGTATGATGCATCATGTGAACAAATCAACTAGACATTAGATCCCAGAGAAAGCATCTGCTGTGTGAAATTTAGGACAGTAATTCACAGCCCATAGAAGAATGCATCACCACACAAATTACATTTGTTATAAATGTATAATGATGTTCACATAAAAACACTACCTTTTAATGTTTACAGAAACAACAGCACTGGGCACTTCTATAAATGTTTAACTAGCATAGCCTTCATAATTCAAAATGCGTAGGTTTCATCCCTGAAGATGTTGGAGAGAAACACTGAACTTGAAAAAAAGTCAATTACCATAGAAGTCTACTGAAAGCACAAACTTAACGGACATAAAAGCTATTTTTAAACATAACAACCTCATTTCCAGAATACTAATATGAATAAAGGACTCATTTGAGCTTGTGCACCACCATATTCTAGATACACAGGCACATGTATAAATGCCAGGCACTGGTGTATCAAAATGGATTCCTTTCATGGGGAACTCCAGAAGCATGCACTTAGTGCTGATGAATACTTAAGAATTCTGAATCCCATAATCATCAGATGCACGAAGCATCCAAGGAAAAAAACACTCAGAAAGTTCTATATTTCTTCATCCTATGAAGTGTGCCATTCTACTGATATTTCTAAAATAATTTTCTTCTCCTATCATTCCAACACCCCCTGCCTCTTTGAATCCCTATACTGGTTTCCTTTTTACTGCAAGAAACTTCAAGTTGTTCAATCTGCATATTTTTACCCTGTCTTTAGCTCTACTCTTTTTCTTCCTCGTGTTCCTCTAACTCCCCAAACTCTTTCAAATACTCTCTCAGTTATAACATTTATCTCCTTCTCCTACTCTTGTGCCTACTATCATGCCTCATTGCTTGGTTCCAAGCACCCTGCCTCTCTCCTCCTTCAAAATTCTCCTTAAGACTCTCCAGCCATACTCCATTTCCCTGTTTGCACACCATACATTAGGGCTGCTCTGTCAGCTCTGGGCCATCTGGGGTTTCCCCCATATCAACTGGAAATGCAAGGTGTCTAGTTGTTTTGTGCTACCAGAATAAGAAGATGGCAAGTATTTGGCCCTATGTCTGTGTCTGTCAGGTGTTATGCAGATATCTATATCTATATATATCTCCAATGAATACTACTAGTAGAACCAGCAGCCAAGGGAATAATGGAACAATGACAAGCAATAGGGACCGTAGAAACTTTTAAGGGGGAATAAGAAAAAAGGTTATCTAGTGGAAGAGGTTCATTTGCACGAGTCATCAAACCTTTTTCAAGGGTTAGAAATACAGAAATCTAGGTATTGCTCTACTGGATCACACCCAAGATCTATCTAGTCGAACATTCTGTTTCTGACAGTGACCAGTACCAGATGCTTCAGAGGAAGTTATGAGAAACCCACAGTAGGCAGTTGTGGGATAATCTGTGCCCCCCTGCCCCACACACACATTAGATCTCATCCTGATCTCTAATAGTTAAGATTTTGACTTAGGTCCTGAAGCATGGGATTTACTATCAAAATAATATTTTCTGTATTTTTATCCATCCTATTCTTTATGCCTCCTAACATCTTGTTTGCTTTCTTGACCACAGGTGCACTTGGAGCAGAGATCTTCATTGAACGGTCCGATTGATGCCCAGGTCCTTTTCCTGAGTTGATATTTGTTTGAAGCAACTTTGACAGACTTTTAGTTCAACACCACAATATTATAATTATTACAATGTACAGAGTGCAGAAGCATATTATACAAGGCACTTTACAAAAGTCATAAGAAATATATGGATCTTTCCTGAAAGAAGCAACAATTGCACTCAAATATGATACACAGGAGAATAGTTAACATGCAATAAGTTTGTTAGTGAGGAGATCAACGTAGAAAGAAAGAAGTGGGGTTTTGTTGAGGGATGTGTAAAAGGGATTTATAGAGAGTCACTTGGAAGCTGGTTTCTATGCTTCTGTTTCTCCCTTCAATGTATGCATCAAAAACTTTCACTTGGTTGATTTCTTCAAGCTTCTGAAGTTTCTAGGAGTGGCCACACCAGACAAAGTGCAGCATCTTCTGTTCTCTATGAAGGAAACACTTGATACTTTAACAAACTAAAATAAATAAATTAGCCAGCAAACTGGTCATTGTGCTGAAATGTTTGGATCAAGTAGAACAGAAAATGCAGATTAAAATTAGCATGGAGGTCCCAGGCATAAAAACAGCTTTGACACAGAAGGACCTCAGATTCAGACCAACAGCTGGAAGCCCTGGAAAATCTTACTTGGGTCAAACCTATCTGAATTTAAGGAATCCTGAAAATGTGGAATCAACCAAATTATCTGAGTTAGTCATGCACAAAAGTCCACCTCAACTATGGTGAAAGAAGATGATCCTACATATGCATGGTTACTAGCTCACATGCTTTTATCACTAGTCTTGCGATATTGCAGGGGGTATAATTCAGCCTGAATTGGCCCTAACCCGTTATATAAACTATACACACAGATCAACTACAAAGATGCGGCCACCTCTGCAGTGAAAGAGTATTACCAGCAAACAGCAGCAGTATGCAACAGTTTAGGACAAGAAGCGAAAAACACCATATCCAGTGGAAATTGCAGGCTGAATTAGGGAGGCAGAACGTAATTAGCCAAGTTGCCATTAATTTTGCTTATTCTTACAAAGAGCGCCATAAGATCTTGAGTGACAGTTAGAATCTCCATTTCACAATCCCGAGATTGTGAATACCACCTGATATAAGAACGAGGTCCATAAACAGTACTTTAGAATAGTACTTTCAGAAATGCTGTGTTACACTTAGACCTGAGTGAATAATTTATATAAAAACAATTCATATTTGAAGAATTTTGCCTCTCTTGCAGAATTCTGAGAACAGTTTGGGATTTTCTTGAATTAATTTATCAAAATTATTCATTTTTTCCCATTTTGTTTATTTATTATAAGTGCTATGCGTTGCTTAGTTGTGAGTGGTCAAAAATTACAATTTTATTTGTTCCTTGACTGGATGGGCTCTTATGGGTGCTGTTGATAATACTCACGGTGACTTTAAGATAAACTTTCCGATATTTGATTAAGGGATCTTAAAATTTGCTTTCCATGAGAATTTGTGCTAGTAGAACACATATGTTCATGTAAACCAGTGGTTCTCAAACTTTTGTACTGGTGACCTCTTTCACATAGCAAGGCTCTGAGTGCGACCTCCTTTATAAATGAAAAACACTTTTAATATATTTAACACCATTGTAAATGCTGGATGCAAAGCGGGGTTTGGGGTGGAGGCTGACAGCTCGTGACCCCCTGAGGGGTCCCCACCCCCAGTTGGAGAACCCCGATGTAAACTGATGTGGAAGTGGTGATAAATACAGCAGAAGCAAATTTGTTTAAAAATTCAAACAAATATTCTCATATTTACTCAGTTTTTTGGCACACTGAATATCAGAACAATGTTATAGGGGCTGCAGTGCAACAGAAAATTGAGCTCACTGAATCCAAATTTGTATAAATTATACTACATTGCTTCTTACACTCAGCAACATTAGTTTTCTTATCAAATTAAAACAGTTTTCTTCAATGCTGAATTTGACCCAAACATTGCCTCTTGAGTGGAGAAAAGGACAGCAGGTTTGTAACAGATTCAGTATTGTTTGTTAACATTATTTAGGAATATTATCTCTGCTTTTTAAAATAAAATATTATGTCTGCTTTTTAAAAATATCATCTTAACATGTATTCCAACCACGACACATTCAGCATTCAGGAGGACAATACTTAAACTTACTTTGTAGACTAAATTAAAATCCAGCAGTGAAATGGAAAAACAATCTTTTACCACCCAAACACTCATGGAGTACAACCTTTAGAAAGTGATTATTTCCTATAACATTTTCATCAGGGACTGGCAAGAAGAGCAGTATATCATCTTTATTACAGATACTGGAAATGTAATGGCTAAGGTTTGCTAAGCAACACCACACTGTTAAAGGCCTCTATGTCTGTGATTTCTAGAGGACCCTCTCAAATTTCATTAAACCTGTCCATTAACTATTACACAAAAGGTCTGCCTGGAGTTTATAAACAGACTGAGCTTCTTGACACAATGGTGAAAGGATAAAGAAAAGAAGTGGCATTAATACTTTTATTGTATTTGGCTACACAATAGTTTGGGTAAAAAGTCCTGTTTCTGATATGCATAACACACCTTAGCATTGACTGGCTTTTCATTGTTTGAAGATAGCATTAGTAATTGATATAAAATAAAAATGTTTGATCATACTGAAGAAAATTCTATTAGAGACTGCAGTCAATAAAATAAAGGCATTCTGTATGACTGCCAATAAAGAACACAACAATGCAGGATTAAGATAGTTTGCTTGGTATCAGAAACATACACTCTCCACTTTAAGGATTGCACAGCAACAACAGGTTGATTTTGATCTAAGTAAGAACAAATATACATGTCAGCAACTACATCTACAAGCATCTTAACAACTTAACAAGCATCTCTTCTGATGAAATTTCTACTGAAAGCAATGGAAGAAAATGGGCCACCATAGTAATTTAATTTATGCATTTTAAAGGTCAATACAAAGAAAATATCACCAAGAATAATTCCTTCCCCCTAGTAACTGAGGTTCTTTGAGAGTGATGCCAGTGCACAATCCTACTAGTGGGATATGCCAACAGTCCATTAAGTTTTACAAAAGTTCTAGAAAAGCAGGGCCAGTTTGGCATTGCACCAGCACATCCTTGTGGCTCTGAATATTTGGAGCTGAGGTTACAAAGGTAGCACCGTTTAAGCATCAGAGGCACTATAGTAACTAATTGTTTTCTCTTCTTCCAGGTGTCCTCTGCATAGTGAGTCTAGTGATACGTTTAACTCCCGCTGAGGCAGAATGAGGAATTCTATTAAGGACTGCAGAACTGACCTTGTAAAGCAAACATCAGTTTGACTTAGACTGTAAGCTTTCTGGTGCCAGAACTGTCTTTTTGGTGTTTGTGCACATAGTGACTAGCACAATGAGGACTGATCAAGCTCTACAGGAGCTACTACAATAATAATAAAAAATAAAGCCAAGTCAAAAGAACAATGCTGAGTAAATGTGTGTACAGAACTCCAGGTAGCAGTCCTGCACATATCTATGAAGGAAGTGTGCAAAAGCCATGCCACTGATGTTGTCTTAGCCCCAGCAGAGTAAGCCCTTAGGATACTGAGGGATCACCTTACCTAAAATTAACATCTTAATAATAAGCCTAATCCACTCAAAGATACTTTGGCATTGATCCCGAAAGCTACCATAAATCTAGGAGGATTGCTTAACGTCCTACATAAACAAGAGCTGAAGTACTTTTGTCATCTATGGTGTGGAATCTGGCTTCTGGCAGGTGAGAAAGAGGTGCTGGGAAGAACACCACAAACAGATTGAAGTTCTGATTTAGGTGGAACTCAGGACACCACTTTTGGCAGGAATTTAGGATTGGGATATAGAACAAATGTCGTGGAATAAGTGAAGGGAGGATCTGCCACTAAAGCCTGCAGTTTATTCATTCTTCTTGCTACAGATTTTTTGTTGACAAGCAGAATACAGAGCATTCTCCCCTACGTTAAAGGGTTGCAAACATTACCTTTCTCACCAGCAAGCTGAGATCTCACATTGCCAAGATTCTCTAACCAATGGAAAGATGTTGATCAGTTCTTTAAGGAATCCTGTGATGGTGGAATAACTTAAAACTGCAGCACTGGCCATTGGAAGATGGGAAAGTGAGATAGCAGAGAGGTGAGCCCTGACTAAAGATAAGGAGAGGCCAAGAAATTTTGAGTAAAGCAAACAGTCCAAACAAAAATTATTTTCTCCCATAGTGAAAACCTTTTCTACTTTTGGGTGGGATGTTTCAATGTAGATGATTTCCTGGACTGTAGGTAAGGTATTCTGTATCTTTGCAGAGCAGGCTAAGTCAAAAGATTATCAGCATCCTTTAAAGCAGCAAGGTGAAATGATTTTGGAACTGGTATGCAAAACAAGCCCACTTTCCCAAATCAGAAAGTTCTGATGGCACTGGCAGATAATACAAAGTGTTGTAAGAAATATCTTGGAGATCCAAATGCCAATATTGCCTATCCCAAGCTGAAGCAACCAGAATGACAGTTGTATAAGTATCACTAGTGGAAAATCATACTGCATTTCTTTGTGGCAGGCCAATATTTCTTATTCACTTTCTGTCCATTCTGTCCAGGCTCTGGAAACACTAATAAATCATCTCAGAATAAGGCTAGCCAGTGTGTGCGTCAAAGGGCCAAAAATATAAATAGTTTTAAAATTTTGAGTGGGGTATATTTTCCTGTTTTTCATTGCTAATAGTTTCTATTTACAATAAAAAAACCATAAACAAGGGATTCCTAAAGAGTATGTACAGTCTGTCAGATTCAACTAATAAGTCTGTCCTGGATATTTTTCTTCTCTTCATGGTTTTTTTTGGGAAAAAAATCCAAATAAATTAAGATAGCAAAAGTTCAGTCTGAAGCTCAATGGAGAAGGGCAGTCCTAAAAAGGAAAATACCTATCACAGTCCCATCACCATTCAAAGCTCTTGTAAATGGTCTAAAATTTCTCCCTAAAATCCCAACTCTGTCCACAGTATGCACTATGTGTAGAAGAAATTTTTTT
>NW_025111282.1:0-74105 GCF_015237465.2 Chelonia mydas | reverse complement strand
ACTCCTCTTTTTGTGTCTTTTTGTAACTTAAGGTTTTGCCTAGAGGGATTCTCTGTTTTGAATCTGATTGCCCTATAAAGTATTTACCATCCTGATTCTACAGAGGTGATTCTTTTACCTTTTCTTTCAATAAAATTCTTCTTTTAAGAACCTGATTGCTTTTTCATTCTTCTTGAGATCCAAGGGTTTGGGTCTGTGTTCACCTGTACCAGTTGGTGAGGATTTTATTATCAAGTCTCCCCAGGAAAGGGGGTGTAGGGCTTGGGGGGATATTTTGTGGGGAAGACGTCTCCAAGTGGGCTCTTTCCCTCTTCTTTGTTTAACACTCTTGGTGCTGGCAGCATACTGTTCAAGGACAAAGCAAAGTTTGTACCATGGGGGACGTTTTAAGCTAAGCTGGTAGAAAGAAGCTTAGGGGGTCTTTCATGCAGGTCCCCACATCTGTACCCCAGAGTTAAGAGTGGGGAAGGAACCTTGACAATACTACTTCATTTTCTTTGTTTTAATGTGATGCCTAGTGATTTCCTTGGCTGACCCCTGGTTCTTGTGTTATGTGAAGGAGTAAACAAGATTTCTGTATTCACTTTCTCCACACCAGTCACCATTTTAGATCTTAAAATAGATTCTCTATCTTATCCCCTCTTAGTCATCTCTGTTGCAAGCTGAAAAGTCCCAGTCTGTTTAATCTTACAACTTTGTAAGGAGAGTGGTCACTTTGGATAGGCTATTACCAGCAGGAGAGTGAGTTTGTGTGTGGGGGGGGGGCGGAGGGTGAGAAAACCTGGATTTGTGCTGGAAATGGCCCAACTTGATGATCACTTTAGATAAGCTATTACCAGCAGGAGAGTGGGGTGGGAGGAGGTATTGTTTCATGGTCTCTGTGTATATAATGTCTTCTGCTGTTTCCTCAGTATGCATCCGATGAAGTGAGCTGTAGCTCACGAAAGCTCATGCTCAAATAAATTGGTTAGTCTCTAAGGTGCCACAAGTCCTCCTTTTCTTCATAGAATCATAGAATATCAGGATTTGAAGGGACCTCAGGAGGTCATCTAGTCCAGCCCCCTGCTCAAAGCAGGACCAATCCCCAACTAAATCATCCCAGCCAGGGCTTTGTCAAGCCTGACCTTAAAAACCTCAAAGGAAGGCGATTCTACCACCTCCCTAGGTAACGCATTCCAGTGTTTCACCACCCTCCTATTGAAAGTTTTTCCTAATATCCAACCTAAACCTCCCCCACTGCAACTTGAGACCATTACTCCTTTCTCTGTCATCTGCCACCACTGAGAACAGTCTAGATCCATCCTCTTTGGAACCCCCTTTCAGGTAGTTGAAAGCAGCTATCAAATCTCCCCTCATTCTTCTCTTCTGCAGACTAAACAATCCCTCTGCTAGATGTTTTCCAATTTTTTGACATCCTTCTTGTAGTGTGGGGCCCAAAACTGGACACAATACTCCAGATGAGGCCTCGCCAGTGTTGAATACAGGGGAACGATCACGTCCGTCGATCTGCTGGTAATGACCCTACTTATACAGCCCAAAATGCCATTAGCCTTCTTGGCAACAAGGGCACACTGTTGACTCATATCCAGCATCTCGTCCTCTGTAACCCCTAGGTCCTTTTCTGCAGAACTGTTGTCGAGCCATTCGGTCCCTAGTCTGTGGCAATGCATGGGACTCTTCCATCCTAAGTGCAGGAATCTGCACTTGTCTTTCTTGAACGTCATCAGATATCTTTTGGCCCAATCCTCTAATTTGTCTAGGGCCCTCTGTATCCTATCCCTACCCTCCAGCGTATCTACCTCTCCTCCCAGTTTAGTGTCATCTGCAAACTTCCCGAGGGTGCAGGACCAACCCTTGGGGCACTCCACTTGATACCGGCTGCCAACTAGACATGGAGCCATTGATCACGATCCGTTGAGCCCGACAATCTAGCCAGCTTGCTATCCACCTTATAGTCCATTCATCCAACCCATAGTTCTTTAACTTGCTGAAAGAATACTGTAGGAGACCATATCAAAAGCTTTGCTAAAGTCAAGGAATAACATGTCCACTGCTTTTCCCTCAGCCACAGAGCCATTTAGCTCATCATAGAAGGCAATTAGGTGAGTCAGGCATGACTTGCCCATGGCGAATCCATGCTGACTGTTCCTGATCACTTTCCTCTCCTGTAAGTGCTTCAGAATTGATTCCTTGAGGACCTGCTCCATGATTTTTGCAGGGACTGAGGTGAGACTGACTGGCCTCTAGTTCCCCGGATCCTCCTTCTTCCCTTTTTTAGAGATGGGCATTACATCATCTAGGACCTCCCCCAGTCACCATGAGTTTTCAAAGATAATGGTTAATGACTCTGCAATCACATCCCCCACCTCCTTTAGCACCCTCAGATGCAGCGTATCTGGTTCCATGGACTTGTGCTCGTTCAGCTTTTCTAATTAGTCCCAAACCACTTCTTTCTCCACAGAGGGCTGGTCACCTCCTCCCCATGCTGTGCTGCCCTGTGCAGTGGTCTGAGAGCCGACCTTGTTTGTGAAGACAGAGGCAAAAAAAGCATTGAGTACATTCGCTTTTTCCACATCCTCTGTCGCTAAGTTTCCTCCCTCATTCAGTAAGGGGCCCACACTTTCCATGAATTTCTTCTTGTTGCTAACATACCTGAACTAGGGGCTACCAAGTGAAATTGATGGACAGCATGTTTAAAAGAAAGAAAAGGAACTTTTTCTTCACACAGCGCACAGTCAACCTGTGGAACTCCTTGCCTGAGGAGGTTGTGAAGGCTAGGACTATAACAGGGTTGAAAAGAGAACTAGATAAATTCATGGAGGTTAAGTCCATTCATGGTTAGTTGCCAGGATGGGTAAGAAATGGTGTCCCTATCCTCTGTTTGTCAGAGGGTGGAGCTGGATGGCAGGAGAGACATCACTGGATCATTACCTGTTAGGTTCACTCCCTCTGCGGCACCTGGCATTGGCCACTGTCAGTAGACAGGATGAGGGAGCTCGATTGGGCCAAAGAAGAAGTGACAGGAGATGAGAGTTCCTGAAATTTCAAACTCAGAGGTTTAAAGGTTTCAAACAATTAGGATAACATTTTTCTTCAGGGTGGGAGAGGGGTCTGCTCAATCTGTGCCCTTGCATCTCTGGTTCTGTAGCGGATGATTAGCACCAAAAGGTAGTAAAACTAAAAGCATGTTTCTGGCTTAGAGGAAAGCAGATGCTGTTGGAAAGCTCACAGGGGGAGATCCAGTATGTGTGTGTTTCGGGGGTGGGAGCAGGATGACAGGAAGTGCAGTATACAAATCCCAGTGGCATGGAGTCCTGAAACTGGGTAAAATAGGGATTGGACATCCTGACTAATGCACCGACCAAAGGGGAATAATGAGGCCTACTGGGGAAGAGGGGTGTCTCAGGCTGTAACATAACATGGACCACGCTGTAGCAGATTATCTCTGACACCATCCACTCTCTGGACCATCCATCCACCTGTTAGCAATCCCCCTACAACCTCACGGTAATGTTAGCAGTTCCAGCACAGAAACACAGCCTTGGGAAAGTGTGTCTGGATTCCTAACTGGATGCAGTATGTTAAAGCTTTGTGGTGTTTTGAGGAAGAGTTACTAACACTGGCTCCTTCTACTCTCCACGTCCTCTCTCCCTCCTGGTGGGTCTGTCCCTCTCTCCTTCCCTGCACAGGCTGAGCTGCCGCTGGGGTTCCCTTCCCCATCAGAGAGGCAGTTCAGGCTGATCTTCCCCTTTTCCCTGGTGCAGGCAGACACTGAGTTAACCGAGCCTGAGGAGGTGTTCTGTGAGCCATCGCTGTGGGCTCTGGCACCTGGTTTTGGTCCTGGGTGTGTGAGGGGTATCACTTTGTTGCAGGGCTGGAAGTTGTGGGGTACCTACATGGACAAGTGGTCAGCACTGTGTGTTGTGCAGTGGGGAGCTTGGTGTTCACAGAGAGGAGGGCAGCGCTGGAGGTGGTAAGGAGAGTCAGGAGGTATAGAGGGACAGGCAAGGAGCACTGGGGGTTGTGGGGGCATGGAGCAACATAGACAGGGACAGATAGGTGGTGCTGCTGAAATTAATTTTTTCTTTGTGATTGTTGGTTTGGGCCAGTCTCAGGGTCTCTTTACCCTGGCAAGCCACAGAACTGCAGCCTGGGTGTCACAATGTTTACTCAGTTCTCTTTCCAAATCAGGTCTGTACTCCTTTTTTAGTAAAAGTCATGGACAGGTCAAGGGCAATAAACAAACAAACAGGGTCTCTGGGGTGCCCACTGGTGATCTGGTATTGGGGATGGCCTGGGACCACTGCCACCACTACTGGCGGGGGGTGAGGGTCACCAGCCCTGGACTGGGGCAGCTGCTGCTGTTGCAAAGCAGCCCAGGACCCCCACAATGCTGCTGGTGGAGGACAGCCCCACTGTCCTTAGACGGCAGCAGATACTGCTAGTTTGGGGCAGCCCTGCCACCCAGAACTGCTGCACTGCTGCTGGGGGGGGGCACCTAGAACTGCCATTGTTGCAGGAGGCAGTGGCGAGGCTGGCCCTGGGGCCACCTGAGCTGCTCAGGTGGCCCTGGGTCAGTGGCACCTGCAGGCTGCAGAAGTCATGGACTTTTGTGACAAACTCACAGCCTCACCTATAAGTCCTGTGACTCTATAAGGCCATGTGACAAGGCCACATAACACTGGACTCCAGATTGGTGAGTCTGTACATTTCCCACAAACTGGTCTAAGAACCAAGTTTTGAAACAAAGGGTTCCCATCATATGCTAAAGCTATATAAGGCAGGGAGTGACACCATCAGTGGTTCTTCACTCCCCACACAAGAGGACTCCAGGAAACACCTGAGGATAAAAGACTGAACTGGGGGAAGTGCTGGACCCAGGCTCAAGGGAGTTCCAGCCTGTGTATGGAACACCAGGGAACCCAACCTGCAAAGCAAATGCAGCTTGTGCCTTGAGATTCTGCCACACTGCTTGCATCATCAATCAGGGTGAGAACCTGCTGATTAATAGTCAGTGTTAAGCTTAGTTTGTGTTTTTATTTATTCACTTGATAATCAAATCTGATCTGTTTGCTATCCCTTAGAATCACTTAAAATCTATCTTTTGTAGTTAATACACTTGTTTTATGTTTTAATCTAAACCCCGGATGCCTTTAAGTGAACTGCCTGGAGGTAAAATCTCAGCTTGGTAACCAGTGTGCATTTTCCAAGCCACAATGAGGGAGGGGTGAACTGAGTTAAAAATTCAAGCTGGTCAGAGTTTGGACCAGAGCACAAGAGTAGGGAGCTAGTGGTTATTTTGGCTGTAGCCTCTCTATTTTTGGTTCATGCAGTGGCTGGTCAGAGAGCCTTCATATAACTGCAGCTGTGTGTGTCCCTGCCTGTGTAAATGCTGGTTGAGGTGTAGGAGCAGGGGCAGGTCTACTTCCTGTCAGAACAGCACACTGAGAGAGGGAGACCAGGCTGGTGAGTCAGACGAGTCAGTGGTACCCTAGTACCAGGTGGCACCCCGGCAAAGCCATTCTCAGCTGCTCCAATCTCCCATCATACTCTGTCCCCTCGTGTGTTCTCTCCTTCCCCTTGCGAGACTGCCCTGAGTCCAACAGCATGCTGGTTGCCAGTGTCATCTGCATGCTCCCCAATCATCCCTGGCTCTCACAAGCTCCAAGCCGCCCCAGGCTTCCCACAGCTCTTCATCTGCAGGGGGAGAGGTGCCTCCTATCACACCTGCTCCCTTGGCTGGGGGGTAATCACTGGCCCTGTCTCACAGGTGAGAAATCTCACACACGAGTGGCAAAGGCCAAGACAGGCACCTGGGGGGCTTCTCTTGTTACACCCATATACACCGCGTGGCGCTTCAAGGACTGCTGCGTAAGAACAACTGGCAAGCAGAGAAGTATCCACATTCTATAACGAGAACAGGCAACTCTGGGACATGTGAGGGCCAGATAAATACACCTGCCACCTGCACGAGCCACTAGTAGCTGACTGAAACAGTGGCCACTGGGACACAGACGTTAAACCCGGGATGCTCTGGGATCATTTGCTCGCCAGCTTTCTTTCTCATGAATGGCGAGGGGTGTAGATTCATTCCTCAGTGAGGAGATTTTATGGGGTCAAACCATTATTTTTCTCACCAAAAACCTTTGGCCGTGCAGAGCCTCATGGGATCCCTCAGCCTCGTGAAATACACACCTCGTGTAACATGTCCAAGGCACCACAGTCACATGAGAATTTCTCCCCAGAGGGTTAAATTCAAAACAATCATGAATAGAAAAAATGCCTTTGGTAAGTTCAGGCAGGAGCTTGCAGGCAAAATGTCTCCAGCTGACTCCCAGGGACGTGTTCATAGATTCCAAGATCAGAAGGGACCATTGTGATCAGCTACTCTGTATAACGCAACCCTGAGAATTTCCCCAAAATTATTCGTAGAGAGGAACTTTTAGAGAAATGTCCAACCTTGATTGAAAAATCCTCAGTTATGAAGAATCTATGAATACTATTGGGAAATTGTTCCAGTGGTTAATTACGTCCACCATTTAAAAATGTATACCTTATTTCCAGTCAGAATTTCTTTACCTTCAACTTCCAGTCATTGGATTGTGTTATACCTCTGTAAGCTAGGCTGAAAAGCCTATTCAAAAACTATTAGTTCCCCGTGCACCTAGTTACAGTCTTTTATCAAGTCACCCCTTTGCCATCACTGGTAAACTACATAGATTGAGCTCTTTGCATCTATCACTGCAAGGCGATATTTCTATTTTTTTACTAATTCTGATTCTTCTTTGAAACCTCTTCAGTGTATCAACATCCATCTTTAATTGTGAACACAAGAACTCGATACAGGATTCCAGCAGCAGTCACGCCAGTGCCAAATATAGAGGTACAATTAATTCTCTACCTCTTCTTCATATTTTCCTGCTTATTATCCCAGGATCACACTGGCTTTTTTTCACCACAAGGCCACGCTGGGAACTCATATTCAGCTCATTATCCGTTTATGCCCCAAATCTTCTTCAGAGTCATTGTGCTTCTCACGATAGTCCCCCATCATGTGCGCATTGCCTGAATTCATGGTTCTTAGATATAGATATCTACATAGCTATATTAGAATACACATTGTTTGCTTCAACCCAGTCTACCAACCAATCCAGATTGCTCTGAATCAGTGATGTGTCCTCTTCATTATTTACAATCCCCCAATTTTGTGTCATCTGCAAACTTCATCGATATTCAGGCATGAGAATGGCTAGCAGCTGAGTTGTTGCCACATGTCTCTGCTTACACAAAAGCTCATGCTCCAATACGTCTGCTAGTCTATACGGTGCCAGAGGACTCTGTGCCACTTTTACAAATCTAGACTAACATGGCTACCCCTCTGAAAATTAAAATTATTGTTTCCTTGGGGGAAACTTGGCTCTTTTCAATATACGAATTGCAATGTGGATCAGACCTATAGTCCATCCAGTCCAGTGTCCTGTCTCTGACAGCAACAGCCCAGATACAGCAGAAGAAGTAAGAAACCCAGCAGGAGGTGGATTCAGGGTGTCACCCTCATGCCTGACAGCTAGCTCTTGGCTTGTGCCTTGAAACACCTTGGTATATAGAAATTCTAAAATATTTATTTAGCTGTAACGATTGTTTATGGATCGTCTTTCTATCCATGTAAATCTCCAAATCCTTCGTTATTATCATTTACCTTACAGCCTCAAATACCTCTTGTGAAAATGAGTTCCTCTGTCTAATTAGGCATTGACCGAATAAAGCATTTGTATCCATTGGTTTTGATTTTTCTACTTTTCGGTTTAATTTAATGTCCTCTTGATCTTGTGTTATGAGACAGGGAGATCACAGTCTCCATCTACTCTCCACCAATCTGTATTTCATAGACTTTTCTCATGGCCCCTCTAATGCACCTCCTTGGTGAGGTAAATATCCCAGACTTTACAACCTTATCCATATAAGAGTTTCCCCAGGCCCTTGACCATTCTTGTTGACTATGCCGGAACCCCTCTAGTTCTATAATAACAGGTGTGGAAAGGGTGCCCCGTACTTCACAGAGGAGGCCAGAGGAGCGTGAAACATTGACTGATTGATCTCATGGCATTTTATTTCCTTTATGGTTCCCCATCCCATTCCTCCTGCATCCCAATGTTTTCCTTAGTTTCTGGCCATACTTGCACTGTGAGCAGGGGTTTACAGAGCTGTGTACCATGATGCCAAGCTCCCTGTCCTGAGTTCAGACAGTTAAAGTAGAACCTTGTAAGGTGTTTAAGGAATTCATGCTTTTCCCTCCAATGGGAATGCACATTGCAGTTTTTGACATTGAAGTCCACCTGCCATCATGCTGCCCATTCACCTTGCGTGGTTAGCTCCCTCTGAGGACTTCTCTGGACATGACTATGACCTAAATAATCTGGAGCCATCTGCAAATGTTGTCATCTCACTGTTCACCAATCTTTCTCGAGTGTTCATAACTATACAATATTTATTGTACTTTTTCTTATAAAACATGTAACCCTCCTCACTCTGCTTCTTTCCCTTTACAGACATCTTGAGCATTTCTGAGCCCAAACTACGCACAGACCACCTCATGGCGGCTTTCAACCTCAGTGACTATGACCGTTCATCATTCATCCTAACAGGCATCCCTGGCCTGGAAGCTGCTCACATCTGGATTTCCATCCCTTTCTTTACATTCTACATTATTGGCCTGTTGGAAAATTTCATGGTTCTGTTTGTTGTAGGCAAAGAGCAGACCCTGCATGAACCAATGTACCTGCTGCTCTGCATGATGGGGCTCACAGAAATCAGCGCGTCTACTGCCATCGTGCCAAAGGCACTGTGTATATTTTGGTTCAATTTGAAAGGCATTACTGTGGGTGGCTGTCTCACCCAGATGTGCTTCCTTCACGTGATTTCTGTGACACATTCAGCCATCCTCATGACAATGGCCTTGGATCGCTATGTTGCCATATGTAACCCTCTGAGATATGCCACCATCCTCACCAACGCACGAATAGCTAAGCTAGGGCTAGTGTGTTTGACAAGAGCTGTTCTCTTCATTCTGCCCCTGCCTCTGCTCCTGAGCAGGCTGCCATTCTGTGCCAACCGCATTATCGCCCACACGTACTGCGACCACCTGGCTGTGGCAAAGATGTCGTGTGGGGACATCAAAGTCAACAGGATATACGTCTTATTGTTAGTATTTATAGTCCTTGGGTTTGACCTGACAGTTATTGCTGTGTCATATTTTCTGATAATCAGGGCTGTCCTCAGAATCCCCTCCAAGGAAGCCCACCAGAAAGCCCTCAACACCTGCACAGCCCACATCTGTGTGATTCTGATTTCTTGTACTCTTGCCCTCTTCTCTACTCTGACACACTGGTTCAATCAGGGCATCACTCCCTATGTACACATCATCTTCGCCAACCTTTATTACCTCCTCCTTCCTATGCTCAACCCTATCGTTTATGGTATCAAAACCAAAGAGCTTCGTGATAAAGTGCGCAAATATATCTGCAGAATGTGATCACCTGGGGCCACTGACTCCAAACCTCTGTGACATAACGGGGGTAATGATATCTCCTCATTAATGAAGGGTGTTCTATCCAAGTTTGGCTGAGCTCATCATTGTGGAAGTTCACAGACATTAAAGCTTCTCACACCTAACATCTTATCACTCCATCACCAAGCACTGCTCTCTCTGTTGCTGAGTTCCCTCTCTCTGACCATATCCTGATCACTTTCAGTGTCACCCATCAGCCCCCACCTCTACACACCATGTCACTTGGCATTCCTTTTACTTCCATACCAGCAGAAGACACTGCAGCTTTTTGAAGCAAGGTGGCTTCCCATTAGACCCTGTGTGAACAGCATTCTTGATCAGTTTGGTGAAATAAAGCTATGCTTTCTGATAGACAAAAAGAAAAGAAAAGGAAAAAAAAAGAAAGCAACTATAATTCTGAACTTCTTTTTCATAACGACAGTGATCTGGTGAGCAAAATTTACCTGATTTTTCTAAAACCAATAATTCAGGAAGCCCGGAGGGTAAACCAAATGTTTCCATTGGAAAGTGCTAGTACAGGAAAGCTGCTGCAGGAATTGAGGACATTCTACTAGAACTTCTTGCTGAGAGTTGTGAAACTGTGTGTTTTTGAGAACTGGACCATGTTACCCTAGATTTAAGGGGTGTGTAGCCCAGAACGTGATCAAGCTAATTGCAACCATAGGGTGTGCATTCAGTCACTATGAATTAATAAAAGAGACCATCACATAGTTAAGTGTTAATTGGAAAGCAGGCTTTTAGATGCAAGGTTACAATCTAGCTGGCAGTTTCTGCTAATCAGAATGGGAGGAGTGGCCAGACAAGTAAATATATGAGAAAGAAATTAGATAAATGGATGCAAACCTTGACTTTAGATGCCTCAGATAGTAGAAGTTTTTTGAAAGTTAGGAAAAGTGATGATCCAGTAGGGGTCACTATGACCTATGTGTTTTGTAGAAGTTATAAAAGATTACCTAATACAGAGTACTTTGGAGCAGCCCTCTGAAGCCATCTTTAGAGATGTGCTTTCCTGACACTCTTTCTCCCTGGTGGGTGAGCAACTGGCCACTGAGAACCTGCTGTTAATTGCTCAATACTGTTCCAGATGTTAGGTAAATATGTGGGATATTCTACACCTATTGCTTATGTCTCTGTGTGCTTAAATATAAGAAACTGCAGAGTTAGACAAGAGCATGTTTACTCGTATTTCATCCTTGATCAGACAGAATTGCTGTGTTCTCATTTATTTATTTCTGACACTGCCTGGAGTGAAAGAGTTAAGTTGCCCCCCTGGGGGTTTTGAAAAACCTGCGTAACATTGCTGTGTTAAACTATGAAATCGCCTCGGAGACTAATAACTTATCACTTTTCATAGACAATTTTGGAGTCACTTTCAGCTAGAACTTTCAAAATACATACTAACTATTCCCATTGTCCAAGGCATCATATGTAGGTGTCGAGATTTCATCTTGGACTTTGTGAAAGAGTTGAAACAGAGACTGCCATCAAATGTCCAGGTGATTAGGGAGGTGGTGGAATCTCCATCCTTTGAGGTTTTTAAGGCCGGCTGACAAAGCCCTGACTGGGATGATTGAGTTGGTGTTGGTCCTGCTTTGAGCAGGGGATTGGACGAGATGACCTCCTAAAGTCTCTTCCAACCCCAATCTTCTATGATTCTATGATTGAATCGCTTGCAGTAGTAAGTCCTTCATGGCCTATATTGGTTGATTTCTCACTTAGCCATTGTTTCATGGAGACCGTGGACAGTTGGAGCAGCAGTGGACAGTTTTGCCTATGGTTCACTGTCCTCTTACTCAGAACAACCATGGAGAACAGTTTTGTGTTGAAGGTCTCAAACATATGGATGCCACAGGGGACAAAGGTTTTAGTGAACTTGACTTGTTTCTCTTTCATTGCTGTTGCTACCAAAACTGTGCAAGAAGATACAAGAGGAACTTTAAGAAAAGATTTGTCATGTTAGGGCATGCATGCAACAACATCTGTTGTGAAGCATTTGCACCAGCAAAAGAAATATTCACACTGGTCACTGCTGATATATATGGCCAGCAGCAGAGGCATTCTTCTTCTTCCAGTGATGGGAGCGAGGATGAAATGTTGCCTTCGAGAGATTAACAGTAACAAACTAATTCAAATCAAAATATGGACACTGACTACCTTTGAAGAATGCATTTAGAAAAAAAAATAATAATATAATGGTCTTGCTGTTTTTACACTACTTATGTTTTGGGCTCCTTTTGGCTATTTTACACCCTTACAGGCCATTGTTTTTTTTTATTTAAACACCTGCCAACCCTCAGTCTGGATACAAGGACCAGTAGTGGGGTTTTAATTTTGAATTTGATTGTCATCTCATGGCTTTGTTGCTAATGTGGACAAACTCCTGCTAGTAATAAAAAACAAAGAACCCTTTGTTTCAAGAAATACATTTAAGTTGATTTCAGCTACATTTAGATTACTTTTGAAGTGATTTGGGGCTCTTAATGCAGTAGAATTCTGTCAGACCTGAGCAGCACCTCAAGCTGAACTGGACGCACAGGAGAAGCATCCGGAAGCACAAGGGCCAGAGAAGCAGCCCCGGAGGCAGAGGTGGGCCAGAGCCAGGGAAGCAGCACTGAGCCAGAAGAGCCAGAACGAGGCTGGAGGCAGAACAGCAAGGCTGAGGCAGCGCTGGGGACCTGCAGCTGGAGGAGACCAGAAGTCAGGGCTGGATCGGAACAGACCAGCTGCGCCAACAGGGAGAGAAGGCTGAACTACAGCGGGGAGCTTCGGGTTCAGAGCCAATGTAGCTATTCTATTGTATGTCAGCCATGCTGCAAGTAACATGACAGCCAAGCACAATGGGAAGAGCAAGGTGGGGCCCTGGGCAGAGGGCTCAACACAGGGAGATGTCACCAGACTCCAGGTCCCTGAAGGCTCTGAGGGGAGGGTAGCTGCTGGGGAGAAAGGTCCTGCCTGTCTGAAGGTGTGTGGCCACTGCCAGACCAAGTGTGTGACCCAGGGTATCACCGCAGCACAAGCAGAGCCTGGACAGGAGGCCTGGGACGAATGAGGAACAGACTGTGAACTTTCCTAACATCCCAGAGATGGTGGTTTGTAATGTCCCCATCCCCAACAAGTGGGGTTCCTTATTTCCTTGAATCTTTCCCATTTTTTCCTTATTTTTCTTCTAGTTGGTGTTTTCTAAATTATATTAGGTTTGAGTTTAATTCAGTCATTAGGGGGTCAGGGAAGCATCTGGTGTGAAGGGAGTAACCCAAGTGGGGACACCCTAGCCCAGAGACTCTTATAATATAAAACCTTTCCCCCCACCTGTACTATTCTATTATGGGGTTTGAGGATGAAAACTGATATTTTGTCTTTGGCCTCTTGAACAGATTTCATAAACAATGAAAGCTTCTTCAAGGACTTGACTAGAAAATTGATCAACAACCAAAATGAATCCTAGAATCGTAGAAGATTAGGGTTGGAATAGACCTCAGGAGGTCAGGTAGTCCAACCCCCTGCTCAAGGCATTACCAACCCTTACTAAATCATCCCAGCCAGGGCTTTATCAAGCTGGGCCTTAAAAACCTCTCATTTTGGAGATTCAACCACCTCTCTAGGTAACCCATTCCAGTGTATCACCACCCACCTAGGGAAATATTTTTCTTAATATCCACCCTAGACCTCCCCCACTGCAACTTGAGACCATTGCTCCTTGTTCTGCCATCTGCCACCACTGAGAAGAGCCAAGCTCCATCCCCTTTGAAACCACCCATTAGGTAGTTGAAGACTTCTACCAAATCCCCCCTCACTCTTCTTTTCTGCAGACTAAATAATACAGGTTCGCTCAGCCTCTCCTCATAATTCATGTGCCCCAGCCCCGTCATCATTTTTATTGCCCTCTGCTGGACTCTCTCCAATTTGTCCACATCCTTTCTGTAGCAGGGGGCCCAAAAACGGGACGCAATACTCCAGTGCTGAACAGAGGGGAAGAATCAATTTACTCCATCTCCCTCTTTGATCTCACTGCTTCCTCTCAGATTTTAGACACAATGAAGGCACCCACAGAAATAATTCTCCTGAACAAAAAAGGCCGCTGATGTTTATGAACCTTCAACTTTCAAGAAATTATTGGAAAATTTTAGTTCAGTTTTTCTCATTGTGCTTCAAAGACAGATTGTGGAAATGGTAAATGTTCTTTCCAAACTGCCGCAATCCAAAGACACAGACCTGTAGTAAAAAGCAGCAGTATTACTTTCCAAAGCCACTGAACTTGTAGCTACATTTCAAGTTGAGTTGAAAGGAGCCAAACGTTCAGCAGGTAAATGATCAGGAAAATGGGTCAGACAAATGCAGTCTGAAGAGAAGTGCTTGAGAAGGGCAAAAAGGCAGGGGAGCAGCTCATTTTGTGGCAGACCAGAGAGGAAAGGAGAACAGCTACCAGCAGCTCCAAGGGAGTTCAGCTGAGGGAAGGCAGAATTTCTCCCTGAACAACTGCCCAAATGTCCCTCTCTGAGGGAAGGGAGGGCCTGCTGCAGGGATGCCCTGAGAGGGAAGCATTCATCTCTCATCTGAATGCTGGACTTGATGGATCCCCTTTATTTGCTGTTTGCACTATCCCAGCATCAAGAAAAGGAAAATGAAGTGCTTTATAAAAAGAGATTGGTCAAATAAACCTCAATCTACCATATATGGAGAATTAAGGTGGCAATCAGCTAAAAATCACCACAGTTAAATTAAACGTGGATACTACGTAATAGCAACTGTATTAATGCTGTATGCACTATTGCTGTATGGCATTATTGCTGTGAGTCATTTACAATGTGCATAGCATTGAAAAAACTCTTTCACCAACACACAGGTGAAAATCAACAAAACAAATAGTAGCAAACAACATGAAGGCAAGGGGAAAAAATGTGGTAAACAATATGTTACATCATACCTACAAAAAGGGGAAACGATTTCCCTGTTAGTACCAGTCATCATTTGCGTGAGCGACACTGCATCCTAACGGAGGCCCATGTTATTCAAAACAATCTTGCTCAGTGTCTGGGTACCAACACTACATCCTGACACAGCAATATTCGATAAATTGGTGACTGTCCATTCAGTAGGCTCTCTGGAGGACAGCATCCATAAAAAACAACTGGATCTACGTCAGCTACTGGTGTATCACAGAACAGTGCAACCCCTGGACCAAAGAAACTAGACATTCCTGTTTCCTGCCCAGTAAATTTTACCAGAGGGCATCAACCAGCTGTAAGAGTAACCTATAACATGAATGGACAGTACTGTGTAATAACTAATTACAAGACGTTTATATAGAAAGGCCTCTTTTGTAAGGTCACTACTCCCAATGTCTGTTTCACGTCTCATACACATAGCACTGTGAAACACACTGTAACAATGCCTATCCCAGTATTTCCAAACACTCAGGCTACTCGTAGGGATGATACAGGTGATAAGTCTAATTGCCCTAATAAAAGTGTTGCTGTCTGCGGCACCAAAGTAAAAGGGCCAGACGACAACACCAGATTGGAAAAACATAATTATGCTTGGGTATAACGTGGTGTTGTATGTAAACATACATACTGCACATATATACACATATGTCACAAATATAAAGGGAAGGGTAACCACCTTTCTGTATACAGTGCTAGAAAATCCCTCCTGGCCAGAGGCAAAACCCTTTCACCTGTAAAGGGTTAAGAAGCTAAGGTAATCCCGCTGGCAACTGACCCAAAATGG
Organism: Chelonia mydas; assembly: GCF_015237465.2. Lineage (NCBI taxonomy): Eukaryota > Metazoa > Chordata > Testudines > Cheloniidae > Chelonia > Chelonia mydas. Next base: position 58,807 of record NW_025111282.1, on the reverse strand, counting down.
CCAATGAGGGGACAAGATTCTTTCAAATCTGGAGGTGCGGGGGGAACGAAGGGTTCTGTCTGTCTGTGTGATGCTTTTGCTGGGAACAGATCAGGAATGCACCCTTACAACTCCTGTAAAGTTAGGAAGTAATCTAGCTAGAAAATGTGTTAGATTTTCTTTTCTTTAATGGCTTGTAAAATAAGCTGTGCTGAATGGAATGTATATTCCTGTTTTTGTGTCTTTTTGTAACTTAAGGTTGATCATTGAAACAGTGACCTTGTGAACTATTCCACTGTTAAAGATAGCGAGGGTGGAGGGAGTTTGTATAATGAAGGTATCCACAAGCTACTGTGAGTGGCACCCAAACCCTACAGAGGGGCAGCAGAGCCCACAAAGCTCAGAGGCAGCATCTGATCCCTCTGAAGCATCTGGCACTGTTCACTGTCAGGGACTCTGATCTGATCCACGAGGGAAGGGTAATTAAGTGAATATTATTAAAACCCTTCGAAGATGGGACGTGGTCTCAGCAGGGGAGTATGTTGTGTATGAAACAGTTACAATCCCTCTCCCACTGAGCCCAATTTCAACCAGTGTCTTAGAGGTGAAAAGCTGAAAATAGCATCACCCGCCCTGTGAGACACCAAGTCTGTCTCAGGGGATACAGTATAAATTTCTTATACAAATCCCACTCAATAGTTAATAAAGTGAATATCTCATGCAAATGTCTGATACAGGTAAATACCCAGGTGGCAGCTAATGAGAGGAAGAGGAACATTCACAGCTGCAAGTTTTCTGGAGATCAGGAAATCTGGGGTGACTAGGGGACTTTATATATATATATATACATACATGAGCCTGAGAGATGCAGTTCCTGCACTTTGGATGTCACATTCATTTCTCTCTACTACACAACCCCAGTTACTGGCTTGACTCTGGGTGCTCATGTTTATGATCTGGTGCTGCTGTTGTACAAATGCTCAGTATTGAAATTCTTTTTCATTGGGAAGGGTCTGGGTTACCAAGGAGTGGTTTAAAAGGCTGAGTTTTTCCTGCCTGTGGATTATCGGCCCTTTACAGAGTAAACAGACAAACACACGCTATTTGGGAAAGTCCCCTTCTTAAGACGAATTACCCACTCTATCACTTCGAGTGCACAAGGTGGGGGCCTGCAAGGATTCTCCAAATTAATACTGACCACTCCAGGTGTTACCCGGGGTTCTTTCAACCCACAGCTCTTGGTAACTTTTACTCTGTGCAAGGTGGTGTCAGGAAATAAATCAGGGGAGACACGGCCGTCCGACCGATAGATGGCTGGCACAAACAGGACAACACAAGGCTGCTTTCGCTTGACTTGACTTAGACTCAAGCACTAACACACGTCCGCAAAAGGTTAGTAAAACACCCCCAACCCTTGATAATTACCAAAGCTGAGTGTGGCTCTCGAGTGGCACAGCGGCAGGCTTCCGGTGGCCAAATCTTCCGTCTGCCAGTGGGGACTGCAAGATGTGTCCAGAGAGAGAGTCCAAAAACAAGTCCAACTACCTCAAACTTTTCCCCCTTATTTATACATTAGTCATAGAATGACATTTCCCTTAAAGAAAACTTGTTAAGTAAGCAGTTTCAATAGTCAAGCAAGAGGTTCCTTCTGATTATCGATTAACCAGGGGTGGGTTTTTCCAGACTTTTCAGCCTTGAGGCCCCAATAGACATTCCTGGGGCACATCCTGCTCTTCGAAAATGCGTGTATCAGCCACTTCAACACAATTCCTATCAGGAAGGACGCGGGGTCAAGCTGCCCTTTCTATGACACCCAAAACTTCCCCCCACATTCCTAACTTGGTCAAACTGAGAGTCCTGAATGATCAATTTACAGCCTGCTGACTTGGCTGCTTTTAGCAATAAGCCATAGTGGTTTCAGGCACTTTACTGGTTTGCAAAAGTCTCCCCGTACACAGGTTTGTATTAAACTCCCAAGGTTACAGCTTTTCTCTGACCTTGGACTGGTAGATGCTGCCACCACCCAAGTGCAGAGCCCCTTTGAGAGCCCAGGAAGGCGCACTTGGGAATTCCTTCCTGTGGGGTACCCTCAAGCCCTTTCACTGCCCCCCCCCCCTTTCAGGGAAGTGCTGAAAAAGGAAAAAAAAAAGGAAATCAGCTGTTTCCACCAGCTAACTAAACAACATGTGTGCAAACCTCTTAAGACACAACAATCCAATTCTGTTCTTAAAAAAGGTAAATTTTATTAATAAAAAAAGGAAGAAAGTACATCTGGGAAATCAGACTATTGCTAAATTTTAAAAGAACAACTACCAGGATTAAGCACCAAGAATAGCTTTCTTGAGGTCCATCTTAAAGGTTACAAGGAAAACAAAAGCACCTGGGGTCAGCACAGAGGAATCCACAAGCCATAACAAAAAAAAAGAGAGATAAATCTAATGGCATCTTCCTAGACATTTCCTGATCTACTTAAATATCTGGGGTTTTAAATTTGAAGTTTCTAGGTATGAGACTTATAATTTTTTCGCACCTGGCCCAAGCGTCTTCCAGCAGAGCTGCAGCCCTGTCCGCCTCTCCCTGGGAGAACAACAACAGCCAGACAGAAGGGGAGTCTTTTTTCAATTTTAAAAAGTTCTAGCCTCCCCATTGTCTCTTTTGGCCAGGCGCCCACTCACTTCCTCTTACCTATGCATAGCAGTGAGACTTTTTAACCCTTTACAGGCAGAGGAATTAGAGAACAGCTACTAAGAAGGATTTTATAGCTACTAGCTGGGTGAGTGTCCATAAAAGGGAGCTCCCCCCCCCCCCCGACTTCATTTATTATACCCCTGCTCTGTGCTGTCTCCCCAACCTGGCACTGATCCAGCTATTGTTTGTCGGTTTGGGAGACCATCATTGGCAGGATACTCCTGTTCTTGAGGAGAGAGGACAATGTTAGACCCTATTGGTTTCAGTACATTGCATGTGAAATTCTCTTACTTTTGCCACTAAGTTACACAAGTTTCAAACTCCTGGGACCTGATTTGGATCTCAGTTACTGCAGCGTAAATCCAGAGTAACTTCAATTAAATCTTAATATTCATACCACACTGGAAAAATTACTTAGACAAATGAGATGTCTTCAAGTCTCCAGGGCCTCATGAAATTCATCATACTCAATTAGCTGACTGAGGCCATTAGTGATTATCTTTGAAAAGCCATAGAAGATGGGAGAGATTCCAGAAGACTGGAAAAGGGCAAATATAGTGCCTATCTATAAAAAGGGAAATAAGGCCAACCCAGGGAATTACAGAATAGTCAGCTTAACTTCTGTATCTGGAAAGATAATGGAGCAAATAATTAAGCAATCAATTTGTTAGGGGGCTTATTCCTTCACCCACTTACTTCCCTGGTCCTCGCATGAAGAGAGAGAGCAACAATACCCAAAGTCCAAAGGTGCAAACAATTCGATGTTTATTGGGGTGAACTTCCAGCAAGCATGATTCCAGTTTACTTCCTTTGTGTCCCCCTTCCCAGCTCTGACACCATAGAGCCTTACTCCTGTGTCCCTCTTCCCATTCCTGCCCTTAGCCAAACATGACTCCAATTTCCTTACCCCCATTCCCTGTTCCCATTTCCCCCACACACACACACACCCACCCCACACACTGCCTGATTGACTGCAGACTATATAGTAAAACTTGAATTCTGCTTAGCTATACCTTAACCAATCATTTTCCTGAAATTTAACTAACCAATCCTAACATATTGTAACATGATTATGTAACCAATTATATCCCACCACCTTTATTAGTTTACACCCAGCAAAATAGATTATACAGCACACAGGAAGAATCACAGAACCAGACAGAGATTATACAGGCAAACAATGGCAAAGTGGGAACTATAATGACAAAACTATACAGAAATGAGGATTTCACATCTCATCTATTGATAAGTGAGTTCTTGCCAGACAGGATGCTACCAAACTAAGTTTCCTTTTGCATCTTCTAGGCACTTCCCTTTCTCTGGAGGCGATAGGCATTATCAGGACAGGATTGTATCCTAACAGCCCAATAACACCTTCTTCCAATGTGACTAGTTTGGAATGTGAGGAGGTGACCAGTCGCTTCCCAGCTTATGGCTGCCTCTGCTGCTTAGCCAAAGGCCTTAGCCTAAGAACAGGCCCTCAGATTTTCATAGTAAGAGAAGGCCCTTACACCGGCAGACAGTGATTTTGATTCTTTCTTTTATACCTCTATAACTAGCCAAGTTATAAGAATACACCTAAATTCTTAAAGTACAGGCCTTTGCAGACAGGCCTGAATATCTATATCCTAACACAATTTACAAATATTTAGAAGATAATAAAGTGATAAGTAACAGTCAGCATGGATTTGTCAAGAACAAATCATGTCAAACCAATCTGACAGCTTTCTCTGACAGTGTAAGAAGCCTGGTAGAGAGCGTGGAAGCGGTAGATGTGGTCAAGCTTCAGGAAAGCTTTTGATACTGTCTTGCATGACATTCTCATAAACAAACTAGGGAAATGCAACCTAGATGGAGCTACTATAAGGTGGGTGCAAAACTGGTGGAAAACTGTTCCCAGAGAGTAGTTATCAGTTGTTCACAGTCATGCTGGAAGAGCATAATGAGTGGGGTCCCACAGGGATCAATTCTGGCTCCGGTTCTGTTCAATATCTTCATTGATGATTTAGATAATGGCATAGAGGGTACACTTATAACGTTTGAGGATGATACCAAGCTGGGAGGGGTTGCATGTGCTTTGGAGCATAGCATTGTAATTCAAATGATCTGGACAAACAGGAGAAATGGTCTGAAGTAAATAGGATGAAATTCACTAAGGACAAATGCAAAGTAGTCCATTTAGGAAGGAACAATCAGTTGCACACATACAAAATGGGAAATGACTGCCTAGGAAGGAGGACTGTAGAAAGGGTTGGGGAGTTATGGTGGATCACAAGCTAAATACGAGTCAACAGTTTAACGCTCTTGCAGAAAAAGCAAACATCATTCTGGGATGTATTAGCAGGAGTATTTTAAGCAAAACACGAGAAGTAATTCTTCCGCTCTGCTCTGATTAGGCCTTAGCTGGAGTTTTGTGTCCAATTCTGGGAACCACATTTCAGGAAGGACGTGTACAAATTGGAGAGAGTCCAGAGAAGAGCAACAAAAATGATAAAAGGTGTCGAAAGCAGGACCTATGAGGGAAGATTGAAAAAACTGGGTTTGTTTAGTCTGGAAAAGAGAAGACTGAGAGAGGACATGATAACAGTTTTCAAGTACCTAAAATGTTACAAGAAGAAAACAATGTTTTTCTTCACTTCTGAGGACAGGAGAAGAAGCAATGGGCTTAAATTGCAGCAATGGCGGTTTAAGTTGGACATTAGAAAAAAGTTTCTAACTCTCAGGGTAGTTAAGGACAAAAATAAATTGCCTAGGGACATTGTGGAGTCTCCCTCATTGGAGATTTTTAAGAGCGTGTTAGGCAAACATCTGTCAGGAATGGTCTAGATAATACTTAGGCCTGCCAAGAGTGCAGGGGCCTGGACTAGATGGACTCTTGAGGTGTCTTCCAGTTCTATGATTCCATGATTCTATGATCATTGATAATTCGGGCTCTCAATTAATCACAGTTAAATCAAGTGATTAATTTGTTTTGAGTTAACTTGATTTAAAAAATTAATCACGAGTAATCACAGTTTTAATTACACAGTTAAACAATAATAGAATACCAGTTTACATTTGTTATAAATATTTTGGATGTTTTTATACATTTTCAAATACACTGATTTACACTACAGCACAGACTACTAAGTGTGTAGCACTCACTTTCCATGATTATTTGTATTACAAATATTTGCACTGTAAAAAAGATAAATAGTATTTTAATTCACCTCGTAAAAATACTGCAGTGCAATCTCTTTATCGTGAAAGTGCAGCTTACAAAGGTAGAATTGTTTGTTACATAACGACACTCAAAAATAAAAGAATAGAAAACTTTAGAGCCAGCGAGTCCACTCAGTCCTACTCCTTGTTTAGCCAATCGCTAAGACAAAGAAGTTTGTTTACATTTATGGGAGATAATGGTGCCCGCTTATTATTTACAATGTCACCTGAAAATGAGAACAGACGTTCACAGGGCACTGTTGTAGCTGGCGTTGCAGGGTATTTCCATGCCAGATATGCTAAACGTCTATATCCCCTTTCATGCTTCAGCCAACATTCAGAGGACATGCTTCTGTGCTGATGATGTTCATTAAAAATATTATGTTAATTATATTTGTGACTGAATTCCTTGGGGGAGAATTCTATCTCTACTGCCCCATGGTTTTACCTGCATTCTGCCATACATTTTGTGTTATGGCAATCTTAGATGATGACTCAGAATATGTTGTTCGATTGAAGAACACTGTTAGAGATGGAAAAAAGGAGCAGGAGGACCCAGAGGTGGATTGCGTAAACAGACTTCTTTATTGCAGTACTTGTCCTCTTCAACCCAATTCTCGAGTAAGCCCGGAGTAAGTAATTAAATCACACTCTTTTATTTAAGTTAATATGTAAATACCCGCATTTCCTACAATGTTCCCAAATATGAACATCCATATAATGAATATTAATAGCTATATATGGAATATAATTATACTTGGCCCTGTTTACAGCTGTCATAAATATAAAGGGAAGGGTAAACCCCTTTAAAATCCCTCCTGGCCAGAGGAAAAATTCTCTTACCTGTAAAGGGTTAAGAAGCTAAATGTAACCTCACTGGCACCTGACCAAAATTACCAATGAGGAGACAAGATACCTTCAAAAGCTAGGAGGAGGGAGAAAAAAAAAGGGTCTGTGTCTGTCTGTGTGATGCTTTTGATGGAGACAGAACAAGAATGAAGTCTTAGAACTGAGTAAGTAATCTAGCTAGGTATGTGTTAGATTATGATTTCTTTAAATGGCTGAGAAAATAGCTGTGCTGAATAGAATGACTATTCCTGTCTGTGTGTCTTTTTTGCAAGTTAAGGTTTTGCCTAGAGGGATTCTCTGTGTTTGAATCTAATTATCCTGCAAGGTATCTACCATCCTGATTTTACAGAGGTGATTTTTTTTTACTTCTATTAAAAGTCTTCTTGTAGAAAACTGAATGCTTTTTCATTGTTCTAAGATCCAAGAGTTTGGGTCTGTGGTCACCTATGCAAATTGGTGAGGATTTTTACCAAACCTTCCCCGGGATTGGGAGGATTTTGTGGGGAAAGACATGTCCAAACTCCGTTTTTTCAGGAACCCAGATAAAGTTTGGTGGTGGCAGTGGAAATCCAAGGGAAAAGGGTAAAATAATTTGTACCTTGGGGAAGTTTTAAACTAAGCTGGTAAAAGTAAGCTTAGGAGGTTTTCATGCAGGTCCCCAGATCTGTACCCGAGAGTTCAGAGTGGGGAAGGAACCTTGACAACAGCATTAAGCACATTATACAGATATGTGTGCATGTATCATTTTTGTATGTGAAGTTAGGAATATTGACTATGTATCTGTATTTCAAATGTAGTTACACCTGCGTGACACCCACTAGGCAAAATGCTTCCAGTCTAGATGGCTGGTTGTGAAGGGCCTACTCAGGGTAATGGGCCATTAGGGGAAACAATAGGCTTTAGCACAAGCTTATCCCTCACCTGTTGACCCTTGCTGAGAACACTCCAGACAGCCTATATAGAATGGCTGCTATGACTCAGCAGGGTATTAAATGGCATTTGACCAGACCACATGAAACTGAACCCCATTTTGGGTACCTGTCTTTTTCCAAAAACTGGAATGGGAACTGTTTTTGTAACAAAGGATTCCTGCCATACGATAAACATATATAAGGTGGGGTGTGACATCATCTAGTGGCCTCACTCCCCACACAAGAGAAGTCCTAGGAATACCCAAGGAACAAAGACTGAACTGGGGGAAGTTCTGGTCCAAGGCTAAAAGGATTTCTAGTCAGTATATGCAAACCTGGTGAACTGTTTGTATCACCAGCCAGGGTGAAAAACTGGTAACTGAAATCCAATCTATCTAGTATCTTAGGTTTAGTGTGCAGTTTTCTTTATTTGCTAGGTACTCTGCTTTGATCTGGAGAAGGCAAACTGTGCTAATGAGCTGACATTGTACAACTCCCTGTGCATGTCAAGACAGGATAAATTTGGGTTTATACTCCAGTGGGGGTTGGGGTGGGTGGTGAGAACGGGGAGAGTGGGAAATTGGCTGGTGTCTGCTGTTTGTATTTGGATGGCATACCTAAGCCCTCAGGTAGCTCCGTTTGGGTTTGTGGTGCCGTCTGCTGTCGTTTTAGGTGACAACAGGGCCTGGAGATGGTGAATCACTAGCAAAACAGCTGAGTCGTTTGAAGGGCACAGCATCTACCACGGCTCCCAGACTGCACTCCAGGGCTGACAACTCATGAATGTCATACATCCAGAGCCCTTATTAGGCCCCCAGGCACCTGTCACACATGCATGGCTGAGGGACTGTAGCCTGAACAAAAGATTGAGATGTTGCAGTGGTTTGATTCTGTTACCACTGTGTTCTCAACCCAACAGGGCACATCAAGCTAAAATACCACCATACTGAAAAGGCCCAGGGCAACAAACCAGGCAAACTTCGTGGCTGTCCCCTTGTAAAATGTGGGATACCATACGAGATGAACTCCTGGTCATTTTGGTCCTCAGAGTGGTGAAGGAATCACAAAGTGAGTGGAGAAGTCCTATTGTACCAGTCCTGACACAGGGTAACACAACTCATTTCTGCATCGATTTCTGAAACATCAAAACATTCTTGAAATGTGATGCTTACCTCATGCAGAGATTAGATGGACTATTTGAACAGTTGGGAGTTGCCAGATATATATCCACTTTAGACCTCACAAAGGGATATTGGTAAAAACCTTTGAGGACAGTATTGTGGGAGAAGAAAACCTTTCCGATGCCTTTTGGCCTGCCTTAATTTAGGATCACATCATTTGGCCTCCACACGGTGGCAGTGACTTTTTGGAGGCTAATGGACTGGATATTACAACTGCATGGGTGGTATGCAGTGGTAGACTGGTCCTGTCCCTTATGGCAGCATTCCCACACATAGTGAAATGGCAGTACATTAAACACAAAAAAGAAAGCCATCATCCATTGCTAGCCTGAAGAGTCTGCAAGACTCAGTTTACCCTGACAATATGAGCCCCTGGTATCAGGGAATCATTTCTTCACTCCCGGGGGAGGCTCTCAAGTTGAAGTTCTCCAGGGTCTATTTTCTGCTCTTCTATCTTCTGTTCACGGAGCCAAGGGAATTGTCTGGGAGTCCTGGCCAATCTGAGAGTCTGCAGGGACTGTACAGGGGAGTAATAAAGGTCACTGCCCAGCACGCTGAGTATCAGACATGTGCGATTCATAGAGTGAGTCTCGGGCGCTGCCTTTCTGTTGCAGTAAGGAGATTTCCTCTCTCTGCTGACCAGGATTTTGGTGAGTTGCCCTTCTGTCTGTCTCAGCAGCTTCCTTTTTGGGGGGTCTGTGTGGTTTTTCCTCTGATTCGTTCAAGTTTTCCAATTCAGGAACTTCATTGCCCTGTTAGGTAGAATAGCCAAACCCTCTGCCATGGGTATCTGTGTTACCAGAGGGTTCACAACAAGAATGGGTCACACACTGGCCAGATTCTTCTCCCACCATTTGCCTTCAGTGGGTCACTGAAGATTGAGAAAGGCTTCTCTGAGAGCCAAATCAGGGCCCCTGTGTTTTGAAATGCCCCTCTTTTGTGCCAGGCCTCAGAACACCACATACACTGGCGGTTTCCTTCAGACTCTTTCAGCAGCCTACCAGAATAGAGCTCTCTGTAGCAGGACCCGAAACCCTGATTTATGCAGCTTGAAGCCAGATCTTAAACACCGTGGGTGATCTGGTCCCCTTGAGTTCAATGAGAAAATTCCCAACATGGCCAGGAGTTCACTCTAAATCCACATGTGGGGACTTCAATGAATGGCCTGATTTACACCGGCCATGATCCTCCAATGACTTCAACTGGAGTCATCCTGTGGCCTCAAAGGGTGGGTGATGTCATTTGGACCAAGGAAGAACTGGCAGGAGAGTTGCTGAAATCTCAAACTCACAGGCTTAGAGGTTCCAAACAACTGGGATAAAAAAGAAAATTCAGAGAGGGAGATGGGTCTGCTCTCTCCATGCACCTGCATCCCTGGGTCTGGAGAGGACAGGAACCAACGAAGGGCAGAAAAAAGAAAAGCACGTTTCTGGCTGAGAGGAAACCAGGTGGTGTTGGAAATCTCACCGAGGGATGTCCAGGAAGAGAAAATGAGTGTGTTTGGGGGCAACATGCAGTATCCAGATCACAGTGGCTTCGAGTCCTGAAACTGGGTGAAATAAGAAACAGACATCCGGCCTAATGCAGAGACCAAAGAGGCATAATGAGGCCTGCTGTGCTAGGGGGACGTCTCAAACTGTAAAGCAGTGTGGACCACAATGTAGCAGATTGTCTCTGACACCTTCCCCCTTTGGACCGTCCCTCCTCCTGAGAGCAACCCCACTACAGCCTTGTGGTAATGTCAGCAATTGCCAACATGGAAAAACAGCCTCAGGAAGATGTGTCCAGTTTTCCAAGTGGCTGCCATACATGAAAGCTTTGTGTTGTATTTTTAGGAAGAGTTACTCAGTCAGACTCCTTTTAGTCTCCACATCCTCTCCCTCCCTCTGGGTCTGTCCCGCTCTCCTTCCCTGCACACGCTGCACTGCCCCAGGAAGGCAGGCCAGACTGATCTCCCCCTTTTCCCCAGTGCAGGAAGACACTGAGTTTAACCGAGTCTGAGGAGGGATTTCTGTGAGCTGTTACTGTGGGGTCTGGCACCTGGTTTTGGTCATGGGTGAGGGGTATCACTGTGTGGCAGAGATGGAAGTTGTGTGGGTGGGGGGCCTACATGGACAAGTGGCCAGCACTGGGTGTTGTGGGGCAGGGAGTGAGATGTATACAGGCAGGAGAGGGTTTTTGAGGCTCTCAGGGTCTCTTTTCCCTGGGAGGCCACAGAATTGCAGCCTGGGTGTTTCCACGGTCTCTCACAGTATTCTTGCCAGCAAGTTAACGAAGTATGGGCTGGATGAATGGACTATAAGGTGCATAGAAAGCTGGCTAGATTGTCGGGCTCAACGGATAGCGATCAATGGCTCCATGTCTAGTTGGCAGCCGGTATAAAGCGGAGTGCCCCAAGGGTCGGTCCTGGGGCCAGTTTTCTTCAATATCTCTATTAATGATCTGGAGGATGGCATGGATTTCGCCCTCAGCAAGTTTGCAGAGGACTCTAAACTGGGAAGAGAAGTAGATACACTGGAGGGTAGGGATAGGATACAGAGGGACTTAAACGAATTAGAGGATTGGGCCAAAAAGAAATCTGATGAGGTTCAACAAGGACAAGTACAGAGTCCTGCACTTAGGATGGAAGGATCCCATGCACCGCTACAGACTAGGGACCCAATGGCTCAGCAGCAGTTGTGCAGAAAAGGACCTAGGGGTTACAGTGGGTGAGAAGCTGGATATGAGTCAACAGTGTGCCCTTGTTGCCAAGAAGACCAATGGCATTTTAGACTGTATAAGTAGGAGCATTGCCAGCAGAGGGACGTGATCGTTCCCATCTATTCGACATTGGTGAGGCCTTATCTGGAGTACTGTGTCCATTTTGGGGCCCCACACTAGAAGAAGGTTGTGGAAAAATTGGAAAGCATCCAGCAGAAGGCAACAAAAGTTATTAGGGGACTGGAACACATGAGTTATGAGGAGAGGCTGAGGGAACTGGGATTGTTAATCTGCAGAAGAGAAGAATGAGGGGGGATTTGATAGCTGCTTTTAACTACCTGAAAGGGGGTTCCAAAGAGTATGGATCTAGACTGTTCTCACTGATAGCAGATGACAGAATGAGGAGTAATGGTCTTAAGGTGTAGGGGGGGAGGTTTAGGTTGGATAGTAGCAAAAACTTTTTCACTAGGAGGGGGTTAAGCACTGGAATTTGTTACCTAGGAAGGTGGTGGAATATCCTTCCTTTGAAGCTTTTAAGGTCAGGCTTGACAAAGCCCTGGCTGGGATGTTTTAGGTGGGGATTGGTCCTGTTTTGAGCAGGGGGTTGGACTAAATGACCTCCTCAGGTCCCTTCCAACCCTGATATTCTATGATTGAATTGTTGTTGTTGAATGTTATTTATGGAACTTCAGGCATTTCACTGGTGGAATGAACCATTGATCTTTGTGTGACCCTGTACCCCATATTCTTCATAGTGATGTTATTATGATATGATTATGGCATAATTATGATACATTTTACGCAAGACAGGTCATGTATCCTATTTGTGTGCATATATCATTTTTTAATCTGAAGTTATAAATATTGACTACATATCTGTATTTCAATGTAGATACATCTGTGTCACACATCTATGCAAAATGCTTCCAGGCTAGACAGATGGTTCTGAAGGGCCTATTCAGGCATGGGGTGCTCTGGGACAGGGAGAGTGATGTACAGTGAGGGTTATCGAAGTGGGGAGAGGGGTGTACATGGAGAGGCGGGCAGAGGTGGGGGTTATGGGGATAGGCAGTAGGTAGACAGGGACAGGAGGGAAGCATTGGGAGTTGTGCGTGCGGGGAGCACGGACAGGCAGGCAGCGCTGGGGATTGTGGGGTCAGGAATCAGGGTGTACAAGGATAGGCAGGCAGTGCTGGGGATTGTAGGGCAGGAATCAGGGTGTACAAGGATAGGCAGGCAGCGCTGGGGATTGTAGGGGCAGGAATCAGGGTGTACAAGGACAGGCAGGCAGCGCTGGAGATTGTGGGGGCAGGAATCAGGGTGTACAAGGACAGGCAGGCAGCGCTGGGGATTGTAGGGGCAGGAATCAGGGTGTATAGGAACAGGCAGGCAGTGCTGGGGATTGTAGGGCAGGCAGGGAATGTACAGGGCAGGCAGGGAGTGCTGGAGGTTGTGGGGCAGGCAGAGAGTGCACAAGTCAAGAGGGAAGTGCTGCGGGTTCTGGGTCAGCAAGTGGAGTGTACCCAGACAGGTGGGCTATGTTGGGGGTTGTGGGGCAGGCAGGGGGGTTTACAAGAAGAGGGGGCAGAGCTGGGGATTGTGGGGGCTGGGATTGGGGTGTACACAGACAGGCGGGCAGCACTGGTGTGTTCTAGGGGCTGGGAGTGGCATGTAAAGGGACAGGTGGGCAGCACTGAGGGTTGTGGGACAGGCAGGGGGTGTACAGGGACAGGCGAGCAGCGCTGGGTGTTGGGGGGACACGGAGTGGCATGTACACACACAGGTGGGCAGCTCCATTGAAATTATTTTTTTCTTTGTGACTGTTGGTCCAAGGCCCTCACTGGGACATTTCCTGGCCCCGAGTGTGTTTGGGAGGGTTTCTGGGTCTCTTTGCCCTAACAAGCCATTGAACTGCAGCTTCAGTGTCACAAACTTTACTCAGTTTGGTTTCCAATAGTTGTTGTTGTTGTGGAATGTTATTTACATAACTTCAGGCATTTCACTAGTGGAAAGAACCATTGACCTTTGCTCCTCACTTGCTTCAATCTCCCATCATACTCTGAACTCTGTCTGCACTCTTCTTCTGCATCCCAGGCTGCCCCCATTCCAACAGCACACTGGTCGCCAGTGTCTTCTCCATGCTCCCCAGCCATCCCTCGCTCCCACCACCTCCCAGCTGCCCCACGCTACCCACCGCTCTTCCTCTGTGGGGGGTGAGGTGCCTCCCATCATACCTGCTCCCTTGGCTGGGGGGTAATCACTGACTGTGTCTCAGCAGTGAGGAATCTCAGTAGTGGCAAATGCCAAGGCAGGCACCAGTGTGGCTTCTCTTGGTACACCCGTGCACACCATGGTGCTTCAAGGATTGCTACCCAGGAACAACTCGCAAGCTGAGAAGTTTGCACATTATATAATGAGAGGGGGCAACTGTGGGACAGGTTAGGGCCTCAAAAAATACAGATGCCAAGTGGAGGAGCCACTGGCCGCTGAATGAACCAGTGGGCCACCGCAACACAGACATTAAACCCCGGCTGCTGTGGGGCCATTTACTAGCCAGCTCTTAGTTTGTACCATGGGGAACGTTTTAAGCTAAGCTGGTAGAAAGAAGCTTAGGGGGTCCTTCATGTAGGTCCACACATCTGTACCCCGGAGTTCAGAGTGGGGAAGGAACTTTGACAATACTACTTCATTTTCTTTGTTTTAACGTGATGCCTAGTGATTTCCTTGGCTGACCCCTGGTTCTTGTGTTATGTGAAGAAGTAAACAAGATTTCTCTATTCACTTTCTCCACACCAGTCACCATTTTAGATCTTAAAATAGATTCTCTATCTTATCCCCTCTTAGTCGTCTCTGTTGCAAGCTGAAAAGTCCCAGCCTGTTTAATCTCTCCTCAGGTGGAACCTTTCCATACCCACCTAATCATTTCCTTGCCCTTCTCTGTACCTTTTCCATTTCTAATTTATCTTTTTTTTTAAATGAGATGGACAGAATTGCATGCAATATCCATGCTGTGATAGTTATAGAGTGGCCTTATTTTATTTTCTCTATTCTTATCTATCCCTTTCCTAATGGCTCCTTGCATCAGTTCACTATCAAATTATTTTGGCCTGAAAATCTGAGCACCTGTTCTTGGGGAATCATTTCTTCACTGCCAGGGGAGGCTCTCAAGCTGTAGTTCTCCAGGGTCTATTTTCTGCTCTACCCACTGCTCACGGAGCTGAGGGAATTGTTTGGGACTCCTGGCCAACCTGAGAGTCCACAGGGACTGTACAGGGAAATCATAAAAGTCGCTGCCCAGCATGCTGAGTGCCAGACATGTGAGATTCATACACTGATTCTTGGGGCTCTGCCTTCCTGTCACAGTTCGGAGATTTCCTCTCTCTGCTACATGGAATTTCGGTGAGTTGCTTGCTTCTGCCTTGAAGATAGCGCTAAGGGCTCTGAAACGGTTCCAGGGTTCAAATCAAGAAGCATCAGTTGTCATGGGATAAGAGGGAAGTTCCTTTCATGAACTGAGATCTGGTTAAAAGACAGGGAACAAAGGGTAGGAATAACTGGTAAATTTTCCGAATGGAGAGGGGTAACTAGTGGTGTTGCACAAGGGTCAGTCCCAGGACCAATCCTATAAAACTTATTCATAAATGATCTGGGGTAAACAGTGAGGTGGCAAAGTTTGCAGATGATACTAAACTCCACAAGATAGTTTAGACCAAAGCAGACTGTGAAGAACTTCAAAAAGATCTCATAAAACTGAGTGGTTGGGCAACAAAATGGCAAATGAAATTTAATGCGGATAAATGTAAAGTAATGCACATTGTAAAAAATAACCCCAACTATACATACAATATGATGGGAGCTGATTTATCTACAACTGACCAGGAAAGAGATCTTGGAGTCATCATGGATGGTTCTCTGCAGACGTCCACGCAGTGTGCAGTGGCAGTCAAAAAGCAAATGTGATGTCAGGAATAATTAAAAACGGGATAGAGAATAAGATGGAGAATATCTTATTGACCTTATATACATCCATGGTGTGCCCACACCTTGAATACTGCATACACATGTGGTCTCCTCATCTCAAAAAAGATATACTGGCATTACAAAAATCATAGAATCATAGAATATCAGGGTTGGAAGGGACCTGAGGAGGTCATTTAGTCCAACCCCCTGCTCAAAGCAGGACCAATCCCCAACTAAATCATCCCAGCCAGGGCTTTGTCAAGCCTGACCTTAAAAATCTCAAAGGAAGGCAATTCCACTAACTCCCTAGGTAACACATTCCAGTGTTTCACCACCCTCCTATTGAAAAAGTTTTTCCTAATATCCAACCTAAACCTCCCCCACTGCAACTTGAGACCTGATCACTTTCCTCTCCTCTAAGTGCTTCAGAATTGATTCCTTGAGGACCTGCTCCATGATTTTTGCAGGGACTGAGGTGAGACTGACTGGCCTGTAGTTCCCCGGATCCTCCTTCTTCCCTTTTTTAGAGATGGGCACTACATCATCTAGGACCTCCCCCAGTCACCATGAGTTTTCAAAGATAATGGTTAATGACTCCGCAATCACATCCGCCACCTCCTTTAGCACCCTCAGATGCAGCATATCTGGACCCATGGACTTGTGCTCGTTCAGCTTTTCTAATTAGTCCCAAACCACTTCTTTCTCCACAGAGGGCTGGTCACCTCCTCCCCATGCTCTGCTGCCCTGTGCAGTAGTCTGAGAACTGACCTTGTTTGTGAAGACAGAGGCAAAAAAGCATTGAGTACACTCGCTTTTTCCACATCCTCTGTCGCTAAGTTTCCTCCCTCATTCAGTAAGGGGCCCACACTTTCCATGAATTTCTTCTTGTTGCTAACATACCTGAACTAGGGGCCACCAAGTGAAATTGATGGACAGCATGTTTAAAACAAAGAAAAGGAACTTTTTCTTCACACAGCGCACAGTCAACCTGTGGAACTCCTTGCCTGAGGAGGTTGTGAAGGCTAGGACTATAACAGGGTTGAAAAGAGAACTAGATAAATTCATGGAGGTTAAGTTTGTCAGAGGGTGGAGCTGGATGGCAGGAGAGACATCACTGGATCATTACCTGTTAGGTTCACTCCCTCTGGGGCACCTGGCATTGGCCACTGTCAGTAGACAGGATACTGGGCAGACGGATCTTTGGTCTGACGCAGTATGGCCATTCTTATGTTACTATATGTTACTTATGTTACTATATTTATGTTCTTAACCATCTGAGCAGGAATTCACCAGCACGGTGACTTGAACTGTTTAGTATTGTCAGAAACACCAAGAAATTTACCTGGTAAAATTGGAACTACAAATGTATTGGAAATAGTTTAGACAAATATTTGTTTTTAAGATCAGTTCCTTGTCTCTTACTGTGTCCTTCTGTCTGACTCAGTAGCTTCCTTTTTTGGGCTGTCAGGTTTTTCCTGTGGTTCACTCAATTTTTCCAATTCAAAACTTCATTGCCCTTTTAGGAACTGCAGCCAAAGCTTCTGCACTTTATTATCTATGTTACCAGAGGGTTCACAACAGAATGGGTCACACAATGGCCACATTCTGCTCTCGCATTCTTCCCTCAGTGGTCTCTCCAGATTGACACTGGCCTCCCTGAGAGCAAATTCAGGGCCCATGTATTTTGGAATCCCCATCTCCCATGCCCAGTCTCACAATGCCACAGAACCGGGGGTTTCCTTCAGACTCTTTCAGCACTCTAGCAGAATAGCCCTCTCTCTGTAGTAGGACAGAAAAGTGTGATTTTCACAGCTGGGAGCAGAAAGTTAAACACGACGAGTGAAATCTTGGTCTCTTTGAGATCAATGGCAAAACTCCCAACACGGCCAGGACTTCAGCCTAAGTCCACATGTAGGAACTGAAATAATTGGCCTCCTTTACACTGCCTGTGAGCCTCTAGTGACTTCAGCTGGGTTGCGTGGTTGCGTGGCCTCTAAGGAGGAGGGAGCTCGTTTGGGTCAAAGAAGAAGTGACAGGAGATGAGAGTTCCTGAAATTTCAAACTCAGAGGTTTAAAGGTTTCAAACAATTAGGATAACAATTTTCTTCAGGGTGGGAGAGGGGTCTGCTCACTCTGTGCCCTTGCATCTCTGGTTCTGGAGCGGATGATTAGCACCAAAAGGTAGTAAAAACAAAAGCATGTTTCTGACTTAGAGGAAAGCAGATGCTGTTGGAAAGCTCACAGGGGGAGATCCAGGAACAAACAGTATGTGTGTGTTTCGGGGGTGGGGGCAGGATGGCAGGAAGTGTAGTATACAAATCCCAGTGGCATGGAGTCCTGAAACTGGGTAAAATAGGGATTGGACATCCTGACTAATGCACCGACCAAAGGGGAATAATGAGGCCTACTGGGGAAGAGGATTGTCTCTAGCTGTAACATAACGTGGACCATGCTGTAGCAGATTATCTCTGACACCATCAACTTTCTGCAGCATCCGTCCACCTGTTAGCAATCCCACGACAGCCTCATGGTAATGTTAGCAATTGCCAACACAGAAACACAGCCTTGGGAAAAAGAATAGTGGTACTTGTGGCACCTTAGAGACTAACCAATATATTTGAGCATGAGAGCTCATGCTCAAATAAATTGGTTAGTCTCTAAGGTGCCACAAGTACTCCTTTTCTTTTTGCGAATACAGACTAACACGGCTGTTACTCTGAAACCAGCCTTGGGAAAGTGTGTCTGGGTTCCTAACTGGCTGCTGTATGTTAAAGCTTTGTGTTGTTTTGAGGAAGAGTTACTAACACTGGCTCCTTTTAGTCTCCACGTCCTCTCTCCCTCCTGGTGGGTCTGTCCCTCTCTCCTTCCCTGCACAGGCTGAGCTGCCGCTGGGGTTCCCTTCCCCCTCAGAGAGGCAGTTCAGGCTGATCTCCCCCTTTTCCCTGGTGCAGGCAGACACTGAGTTTAACCGAGCCTGAGGAGGTGTTCTGTGAGCCATCGCTGTGGGCTCTGGCACCTGGTTTTGGTCCTGGGTGAAGGGTATCACTGTGTGGCAGGGCTGGAAGTTGTGGGTACCGGCATGGACAAGTGGTCAGCACTGTGTGTCATGCAGTGGGGAGCTGGGTGTTCACAGACAGGAGGGCAGCGCTGGAGGTGGTAAGGAGAGTCAGGAGGTATAGAGGGACAGGCAAGGAGCACTGGGGGTTGTGGGGGCGTGGAGCAACATACACAGGGACAGATAGGCAGTGCTGCTGAAATTAAATTTTTCTTTGTGATTGTTGGTTTGGGCCAGTCTCAGGGTCTCTTTACCCTGGCAAGCCATAGAACTGCAGCCTGGGTGTCACAACGTAGATGCAGTTCTCTTTCCAACTCAGGTCTGTACTCCTGTCTGTTGTTATGTAAGTTTAGGCATCTGACTGGTGAAAAGAACCATTGATCTTTGCGTGACTCTGTACCCCATATTCTTCTTAGAGGTCTTATTATGACATGATTATAGCATAATCATGATACATTTTATGCATGATCGGTCATGTAAGTTGTCATTGGAAAAGTTATGATTTTCTGAATATGATTATCCTATCTGTATGCATGTATTATTTTTGTATCTGAAGTTATAAATACTGACTTGCGTTTCTATATTTCACATGTAGTTACAGTTGGCATGTTGCTTTCAGTTTAGATAGATGTTTGGGAAGGGTCTATTCAGGGCAATGAGCCATGAAGAAAACAATAGTGTGTAGGAGAAAATGATCTCTCACCTGGTGAGCCTTCCTGACAATGCTCCAGACAGCCTAGAATTAAGTCTAAGATTTAGTAATGGGCATTTTTAGTAAAAGATATGGACAGGTCAAGGGCAATAAACAAAAATTCACGGCTCCATGACCTGTCCATGACTTGTACTAGATCCTCCTAACTATATCTTTGGTGTTCAGGGGGAGTCCGGAGGGCACAGCTACTGCCCTGGATTGGGGGAGGGAGGGCTTTGGGGCACCCGCTTGTGCTGGGGGAGTCCAGGGTGATCCCTGCTAGTGGGGGTCTCTGGGGTACCTATTGGTGATCAGCCATTGGGGATGGCTTGGGACCACTGCCACCATTACTGGCGGGGGTGCGGGGGGCACCAGCCCTGGACTGGGGCAGCCGCTGCTGTTGCAAAGAAGCCCAGGACCCCCACAATGCTGCTGGTGGAGGACAGCCCCTCTGTCCTTGGATGGCAGCAGCTACTGCTGGTATGGGGCAGCCCCGCCACCCAGAACCGCAGCACTGCTGCTAGCGGGGGGCCACCTGGAACTGCCATTGTTGAAGGAGGCAGCGGTGAGGCTGGCCCTGGGGCCACCTGAGCTGCTCAGGTGGCCCTGGGTCAGTGGCACCTGCTGGCTGCAGAAGTCATGCACCTTCGTGACAAACTCACAGCCTTTCCTATAAGTTCTGGATGCTGTGACTCTACAAGGCCACGTCACAAGGCCACATAACACTGGACTCCAAATTGGTGAGTCTGTACATTTCCCACAAACTGGTCTAAGAACCAAGTTTTAAAACAAAGGGTTCCCATCATATGCTAAAGCTAGATAAGGCAGGGAGTGACACCATCAGTGGTTCTTCACTCCCCACACAAGAGGACTCCTGGAAACACCTGAGGATAAAAGACTGAACTGGGGGAAGTGCTGGACCCAGGCTCAAGGGAGTTCCAGCCTGTGTATGGAACACCAGGAAACCCAAGCTGCAAAGCAAATGCAGCTTGTGCCTTGAGATTCTGCCACACTGCTTGCATCATCAATCAGGGTGAGAACCTGCTAATTAATAGTCAGTGTTAAGCTTAGTTTGTCTTTTTATTTATTCACTTGGTAATCAAATATGATCTGTTGCTATCCCTTAGAATCACTTAAAATCTATCTTTTGTAGTTAATACACTTGTTTTATGTTTTAATCTAAACCCCGGATGCCTTTAAGTGAAGTGCCTGTAGGTAAAATCTCAGCTTGGTAACCAGTGTGCATTTTCCAAGCCACAATGCGGGAGGGGTGAACTAGGTTAAAAATTCATACTGGTCAGAGTTTGGTCCAGAGCAGAACAGTAGGGAGCTGGTTATTTTGGCTGTAGCCTCTCTATTTTTGGTTCATGCAGTGGCTGCTCAGAGAGCCTACGTATAACTGCAGCTGTGTGTGTCCCTGCCTGTGTAAATACTGGTTGAGGTGTAGGAGCAGGGGCAGGTCTACTGCCTGTCAGAACAGCACACGGAGAGAGGGAGACCAGGCTGGTGAGTCAGACGAGTCAGTGGTACCCTAGTACCAGGTGGCACCCCGGCAAAGCCATTCTCAGCTGCTCCAATCTCCTATCATACTCTGTCCCCTCGTGTGTTCTCGCCTTCCCCTTGCGAGACTCCCTTGATTCCAAGAGCATGCTGGTCGCCAGTGTCATCTGCATGCTCCCCAATCATCCCTGGCTCTCACAAGCTCCAAGCCACCCCAGGCTTCCCACAGCTCTTCATCTGCAGGGGAGAGGTGCCTCCTATCACACCTGCTTCCTGGGCTGGGGGGTAATCACTGGCCCTGTCTCACAGGTGAGAAATCTCACACATGAGTGGCAAAGGCCAAGACAGGCACCTGGGCGGCTTCTCTTGCTACACCCATATACACCGCATGGTGCTTCAAGGGCTGTTGCGTAAGAACAACTGGCAAGCAGAGAAGTATCCACATTCTATAACGAGAACAGGCAACTCTGGGACATGTGAGGGCCAGATAAATACACCTGCCACCTGCACGAGCCACTAGTAGCTGACTGAAACAGTGGCCACTGGGGCACAGACGTTAAACCCGGGATGCTCTGGGATCATTTGCTCGCCAGCTTTCTTTCTCATTAATGGCGAGGGGTGTATATTCATTCCTCAGTGAGGCGATTTTATGGGGTCAAACCATTATTTTTCTCACCAAAAACCTTCGGCCGTGCAGAGCCTCATGGGATCCCTCAGCCTCGTGAAATACACAGCTAGAGTAACATGTACAAGGCACCACAGTCACATGAGAATTTCTCCCCAGAGGGTTAAATTCAAAACAATCATGAATAGAAAAAATGCCTTTGGTAAGTTCAGGCAGGAGCTTGCAGGCAAAATGTCTCCAGCTGACTCCCAGGGACATGTTCATAGATTCCAAGATCAGAAGGGACCATTGTGATCAGCCACTGTGTATAACGCAAGCCTGAGAATTTCCCCAAAATTATTCGTAGAGAGGAACTTTTAGAGAAACCTCTAACCTTGATTGAAAAATTCTCAGTAATGAAGAATCCATGAATACCATTGGTAAATTCTTCCAGTGGTTAATTATGCTCACCATTTAAAAATGTACACCTTATTTCCAGTCAGAATTTCTTTACCTTCAACTTCCAGTCATTGGATTGTGTTATACCTCTGTAAACTAGGCTGAAAAGCCTATTCAAAAACTATTAGTTCCCCATGCACCTAGTTACAGACTGTTATCAAGTCACCCCTGTACCATCATTAATAAACTATATAGATTGAGCTCTTTGAGTCTATCACTATAAGGCGATATTTCTATTCTTTATTAATTCTGATTCTTCTCTGAAACCTCTTCACTGTATCAACATCCATCTTTAATGGACACAAGAACTAGATACAGGATTCCAGCAGCAGTCACGCCAGTGCCAAATACAGAGGTACAATTACTTCTCTACCTCTTCTTCAGATTTTCCTGCTTATCATTCCAGGATCATACTGGCTTTTTTCACCACATGGTCATGCTGGGAACTCATATTGAGCTCATTATCCCTTTATGCCCCCAAATCTTCTTCAGAGTCATTGTGCTTCTCACGATAGTCCCCCATCATGTACGCATTGCCTGAATTCATTGTTCTTAGATATAGATATCTACATAGCTATGTTAGAACACACATTGGTTGCTTCAACCCAGTCTACCAACCAATCCAGACTGCTCTGAACCAGTGAAGTGTCCTCTTCATTATTTACGATCCCCCAATTTTGTGTCATCTGCAAACTTCATCGATATTCAGGCATGAGAATGGCTAGCAGCTGAGTTGTTGCCACATGTCTCTGCTTACACGAAAGCTCATGCTCCAATACGTCTGCTAGTCTATACGGTGCCAGAGGACTCTGTGCCGCTTTTACAGATCCAGACTAACATGGCTATCCCTCTGAAGATTAAAATGACTGTTTCCTTGGGGGAACTTGGCTCTTTTCAATATACAAATTGCAATGTGGATCAGACCTATAGTCCATCTAGTCCAGTGTCCTGTCTCTGACAGCGACAACCCAGATGCAGCAGAAGAAGTAAGAAACCCAGCAGGAGGTGCATTCAGGGTGTCACCCAAATGCCTGACAGCTAGCTCTTGGCTTGTGCCTTGAAACACCTCGGTATATAGACATTCCAAAATATTTATTTAGCTGTAACGATTGTAACTGGATAGTCTTTCTATCCATGTAAATCTCCAAACCCTTCCTCATTCTCATTTACCTTAAAGCCTCAAATACCTCTTGTGACAATGAGTTCCTCAGTCTAATTAGGCATTGACCGAATAAAGCATTTGTATCCATTGATTTTGATTTTTTTACATTTCAGTTTAATTTAATGTCCTCTTGATCTTGTTTTATGAGACAGGGAGATCACATTCTCCATCTACTCTCCACCAATCTGTATTTCATAGACTTTTCTCATGGCCCCTCTAATGCACCTCCTTGGTAAGGTAAATATCCCAGACTTTACAACCTATATCCATATAAGAATTCCCCCAGGCCCTTGATCATTCTTGTTGACTATGCCTGAACCCCTCTAGTTCTGTAATACATTGTGTGAAAAGGGTGCCCCATACTTCACAGAGGAGACCAGAGGAGCGTGAAACATTGACTGATTGATCTCATGGCATTTTATTTCCTTTATGTTTCCCCATCCCATTCCTCCTGGATCCCAATGTTTTCCTTTGTTTCTGGCCATACTTGCACTGTGAGCAGGGGTTTACAGAGCTGTGTACCAGGATGCCCAGGTCCCTATCCTGAGTTCAGACAGTTAAATTAGAACCTTGTAAGGTGTTTAAGGATTTCAAGCTTTTCCCTCCAATGGGCATGCACATTGCAGTTTTTGACATTGAAGTCCATCTGCCATCACGCTGCCCATTCACCTTGCTTGGTTAGCTCCCTCTGAGGACTTCTCTGGACTTGACTATGACCTAAATAATCTGGAGCCATAGGCAAATGTTGTCATCTCACTGTTCACCAATCTTTCTCAAGTGTTCATAACTATACAATATTTATTGTACTTTTTGTTATAAAACATGTAACCCTCCTCACTCTGCTTCTTTCCCTTTACAGACATCTTGATCATTTCTGAGCCCAAACGACACACAGACCACCTCATGGCAGCATTCAACCTCAGTGACTCTGATCATTCATCATTCATCCTAACAGGCATCCCTGGCCTGGAAGCTGCTCACATCTGGATTTCCATCCCTTTCTTTACGTTCTACATTATTGGCCTGTTGGAAAATTTCATGGTTCTGTTTGTTGTAGGCAAAGAGGAGACCCTGCATGCACCAATGTACCTGCTGCTCTGCATGCTAGGGCTCACAGAAATCAGCGCGTCTACTGCCATAGTGCCAAAGGCACTGTGTATATTTTGGTTCAATTTGAAAGGCATTACTGTGGGTGGCTGTCTCACCCAGATGTTCTTCCTTCACGTGGTTTCTGTGACACATTCAGCCATCCTCATGACAATGGCCTTGGATCGCTATGTTGCCATATGTAACCCTCTGAGATATGCCACCATCCTCACCAACGCACGAATAGCTAAGCTAGGGCTAGTGTGTTTGACAAGAGCTGTTCTCTTCACTCTGCCCCTGCCCCTGCTCCTGAGCAGGCTGCCATTCTGTGCCAACCGCATTATCCCCCACACGTACTGCGACCACCTGGCTGTGGCAAAGATGTCGTGTGGGGACATCAAAGTCAACAGGATATACATCTTATTGGTAGTATTTGTAGTCCTTGGGTTTGACCTGACAGTTATTGCTGTGTCGTATGGTCTGATAATCAGGGCCGTCCTCAGAATCCCCTCCGAGAAAGCCCACCAGAAAGCCCTCAACACCTGTACAGCCCACATCTGTGTGATTCTGATTTCTTGTACTCTCTCCCTCTTCCCTACTCTGACACACTGGTTCAATCAGGGCATCACTCCCTATGTACACATCATCTTCGCCAACCTTTATTACCTCCTCCTTCCTATGCTCAACCCTATCGTTTATGGTATCAAAACCAAAGAGCTTCGTGACAAAGTGCGCAAATACATCTGCAGAATGTGATCACCTGGGGCCACTGACTCCAAACCTCTGTGACATGAGGGGGGAAATGATATCTCCCCATTAATCAACGGTGTTCTATCCAAGTTTGGCTGAGCTAATCATTGTGGAAGTTCACAGACTTTAAAGCTCCTCACACCTAACATCTTATCACTCCATCACCAAGCACTGCTCTCTCTGTTGCTGAGTTCCCTCTCTCTGACCATATCCTGATCACTTTCAGTGTCACCCATCAGCCCCCACCTCTACACACCATGTTACTTGGCATTCCTTTTACTTCCAAACCAGCAGAAGACACTGCAGCTTTCTGAAGCAAGGTGGCTTCCCATTAGACCCTGTGTGAACAGCATTCTTGATCAGTTTGAGTGAAATAAAGAAAGAAAGCAACTATAATTCTGAACTTCTTTTTCACAACTACAGTGATCTGGTGAGCAAAATTTATCTGATTTTTCTAAGACCAATAATTCAGGAAGCCCGGAGTCTAAACCAAATGTTTCCGTTGGAAAGTGCTAGTACAGGAAAGCTGCTGCAGGAACTGAGGACATTCTACTAGAACTTCTTGATGAGAGTTGTGAAACTGTGTGTTTTTGAGAACTGGACCATGTTACCCTAGATTTGAGGCTTGTGTACCCCAGAATGTGATCAAGCTAATTGCAACCATAGGGTGTGCATTCAGTCACTATGAATTAATAAAAGAGACCATCACATAGTTAAGTGTTAATTGGAAAGCAGGCTTTTAGATGCAAGGTTACAATCTAGCTGGCAGTTGCTGCTAATTGGAATGGGAGGAGTGTACAGACAAGTAAATATATGAGAAAGAAAGTAGATAAATGGATGTAAATTTTGACTTTAGATGCCTCAGATAGTAGAGGTTTTTTGAAAGTTAGGAAAAGTGATGATCCAGTAGGGGTCACTATGACCTATGTGTTTTGTAGAAGTTATAAAAGATTACCTAATACAGAGTACTTTGGAGCAGCCCTCTGAAGCCATCTTTAGAGATGTTTTTCCACACACTCTTTCTCCCTGGTGGGTCAGCAACTGGCCACTGCGAACCTGCTGTCAATTGCTCAATACTGTTCCAGATGTTAGGTGAATATGTGGGATATTCTAAACCTATTGCTTATGTCTCTGTGTGCTTTAATAGAAGAAACTGCAGAGTTAGACAAGAGCAGGTTTACTCATGTTTAATCCTTGATGAGACAGAATTGCTGTGTTCTCATTTCTTTATTCCTGACACCGCCTGGAATGAAAGAGTTAAGTTGCCCCCCCCGGGGGGTTTGAAAAACCTGCGTAACATATTGCTGTGTTAAACTATGAAATCGCCTTGGAGACTAATAACTTATGACTTTTCATAGTCACTTTTAGAGTCACTTTCAGCTAGAACTTTCAAAATACATACTAACTATTCCTGTTGTCCAAGGCATCAAATGTAGTGTTGAGATTTCATCTTGGAGTTTGTGAAAGAGTTGAAACAGAGACTGCCATGAACTATCCAGGTGATTAGGGAGGTGGTGGAATGATTTAGTTGGTGTTGGTCCTGCTTTGAGCAGGGGATTGGACGAGATGACCTCCTAAAGTCTCTTCCAACCCTAATCTTCTATGATTCTATGATTGGATCGCTTGCAGTAGTAAGTCCCTCATGGCCTATATTGGTCGGTTTCTCATTTTGCCATTGTTTCATGGAGACCTTGGACAGCTGGAGCAGCAGTGGAGCTTTTTGCTTTTGGTTCACTGGCCTCTTACTCAGAACAACCACGGAGAACAGTTTTGTGTTGAAGTTCTCAAACACATGGATGCCACAGGGGACAAAGGTTTTAGTGAACTTGACTTGTTTCTCTTTCATTGCTGTTGCTACCAAAACTGTGCAACAAGATTCAAGAGGAACTTTAAGAAAGGATTTGTCATGTTAGGGCATGCATGCAAAACAACATCTGTTTTGAAGCATTTGCACCAGCAAAAGAAATGTTCGCACTGGTCACTGCTGATATGTATGGCCAGCAACAGAAGCATTCTTCTTCCAGTGATGGGAGCGAGGGTGAAATGTTGCCTTCGAGAGATTAACAGTAACAAATTAATTCAAATCAATATATGGACATTGACTACCTTCAATGAATGCATTTAGAAAAAAATAATAATATAATGGTCTTGCTGCTTTTACACTACATATGTTTTGGGCTCCTTTTGGCTATTTTACACCCTTACAGGCCGTTGTTGTTGTTTTTTAAACACCTGCCAACCCTCAGTCTGGATACAAGGACCAGTAGTGGGGTTTTAATTTTGAATTTGATTGTCATCTCATGGCATTGTTGCTAATGTGAACAAAGTCCTGCTAGTAATAAAAACAAACAAACAAACAACCCTTTGTTTCAAGAAATACATTTAAGTTGATGTCAGCTACATTTAGATTACTTTTGAAGTGATTTGGGGCTCTTAATGCAGTAGAATTCTGTCAAACCTGAGCAGCACCTCAAGCTGAACTGGACGCACAGGAGAAGCATCCGGAAGCACAAGGGCCAGAGAAGCAGCCCCGGAGGCAGAGGTGGGCCAGAGCCAGGGAAGCAGCACTGAGCCAGAAGAGCCAGAACGAGGCTGGAGGCAGAACAGCAAGGCTGAGGCAGCGCTGGGGACCTGCAGCTGGAGGAGACCAGAAGTCAGGGCTGGATCGGAACAGACCAGCTGCGCCAACAGGGAGAGAAGGCTGAACTACAGCGGGGAGCTTCGGGTTCAGAGCCAATGTAGCTATTCTATTGTATGTCAGCCATGCTGCAAGTAACATGACAGCCAAGCAGAATGGGAAGAGCAAGGTGGGGCCCTGGGCAGAGGGCTCAACACAGGGAGATGTCACCAGACTCCAGGTCCCTGAAGGCTCTGAAGGGAGGGTAGCTGCTGGGGAGAAAGGTCCTGCCTGTCTGAAGGTGTGTGGCCACTGCCAGACCAAGTGTGTGACCCAGGGTATCACCGCAGCACAAGCAGAGCCTGGGCAGGAGGCCTGGGATGAATGAGGAACAGGCTGTGAACTTTCCTAACATCCCAGAGATGGTGGTTTGTAATGTCCCCATCCCCAACAAGTGGGGTTCCTTATTTCCTTGAATCTTTCCCATTTTTTCCTTATTTTTCTTCTAGTTTTTGTTTTCTAAATTATATTAGTTTTGAATTTAATGCAGTCATTAGGGGGTCAGGGAAGCATCTGGTGTGAAGGGAGTAACCCAAGTGGGGACATCCTAGCCCCTGTCCTAAGTGACCACGATGAGACTGGGGGTTCAGCCTCCCAGGAATCCAAGGCCCAGCTGTGTCGCCATTACGAGGACTCTGCCACACAGGAGAGTGGAAGGGGAGTGCTTGAGGTTAGGCAGGCCTTGGGGTAAAGGCAATGTGAGTGGGGACTCCGAGCTTTTCATTAGCCAATTCCCCTGGGGTATTGCAGAAGCCAGAAAATTCCCCACAATAGTTCCCCACTTACATTAGGGAACTGGGACAAACAGATGGGTTGGATTTTAGTGATGTGTAACGAGATGTGGAACTTGTGAAATCTTCATTTAACTGCTAAAAGCTGAAATGTGTAATGTTGGGGAGCACCCTTTCTGTGTAAGGGGAATATAACGTCACTGCATGAGATGGCTTCCCAGATACTGTTATAATATAAAACCTTTCCCCCCACCTGTACTATTCTATTATGGGGTTCGAGGATGAAAACTGATATTTTGTCTTTGGCCTCTTGAACAGATTTCATAAACAATGAAAGCTTCTTCAAGGACTTGACTAGAAAATTGATCAACAACCAGAATGAATCCTAGAATCGTAGAAGATTAGGGTTGGAAGAGACCTCAGGAGGTCAGGAAGTCCAATCCCCTGCTCAAGGCATTACCAACCCCAACTAAATCATCCCAGCCAGGGCTTTGTCAAGCTGGGCCTTAAAAACCTCTCATTTTGGAGATGCATCCACCTCCCTAGGTACCCCATTCCAGTGTATCACCACCCTCATAGGGAAATATTTTTCTTAATATCTACCCTAGACCTCCCCCACTGCAACTTGAGACCATTGCTCCTTGTTCTGCCATCTGCCACCACTAAGAAGAGCCAAGCTCCATCCCCTTTGAAACCACCCATTAGGTAGTTGAAGACTTCTACCAAATCCCCCCTCACTCTTCTTTTCGGCAGACTAAATCAATTTGCTCCATCTCCTTCTTTGATCTCACTGCTTCCTCTCAGATTTTAGACACAATGATGGCACCCACAGAAATAATTCTCCTGAACAAAAAAGGCCGCTGATGTTTATGAACCTTCAACTTTCAAGAAATTATTGGAAAATTTTAGTTCAGTTTTTCTCATTGTGCTTCACAGAAAGATTGTGGAAATGGTAACTGCTGTTTCAAAACTGCCACAATCCAAAGACACAGACCTGTAGTAAAAAGCAGCAGTATTACTTTCCAAAGCCACTGAACTTGTAGCTACATTTCAAGTTGAGTTGAAAGGAGCCAAACGTTCAGCAGGTAAATGATCAGGAAAATGGGTCAGACAAATGCAGTCTGAAGAGAAGTGCTTGAGAAGGGCAAAAAGGCAGGGGAGCAGCTCATTTTGTGGCAGACCAGAGAGGAAAGGAGAACAGCTACCAGCAGCTCCAAGGGAGTTCAGCTGAGGGAAGGCAGAATTTCTCCCTGAACAATTGCCCAAATGTCCCTCTCTGAGGGAAGGGAGGGCCTGCTGCAGGGATGCCCTGAGAGGGAAGCATTCATCTCTCATCTGAATGCTGGACTTGATGGATCCCCTTTATTTGCTGTTTGCACTATCCCAGCATCAAGAAAAGGAAAATGAAGTGCTTTATAAAAAAGAGATTTGTCAAATAAAACTCAGTCTACCATATATGGAGAATTAAGGTGGCAATCAGCTAAAAATCACCACAGTTAAATTAAACGTGGATACTACGTAATAGCAACTGTATTAATGCTGTATGACTGCACTATTGCTGTATGGCATTATTGCTGTGAGTCATTTACAATGTGCATAGCATTGAAAAAACTCTTTCACCAACACACAGGTGAAAATCAACAAACGAATAGCAGCAAAGAACATGAAGGGAAGGGGAAAAAATGTGGTAAACAATATGTTACATCGTACCTACCAAAAGGGGAAACAATTTCCCTGTTAGTAGCAGTCATAATTTGGGTTAGTGACACTACATCCTAAGGGAGGCCAATGTTTGTAAAAACCCTTTGAAGATGGGAAGTGCTCTCAGCAGGGGAGTATGTTGTGTATGAAACAGTTACAATCCCTCTCCCACTGAGCCCCATTTCAACCTGTGTCTTAGAGGTGAAAAGCTGAAAATAGCATCACCCGCCCTGTGAGACACCAAGTCTGTCTCAGGGGATATGGTATAAATTTCTTATACAAATCCCATTCAATAGTTAATAAAGTGAATCTCTCACGCAAATGTCTGATACAGGTAAATACCCAGGTGGCAGCTAATGAGAGGAAGAGGAACATTCACAGCTGCAAGTTCTCTGGAGATCAGGAAACCCTGTGGTGACTAGGGGACTTTTATATGTATATATTTATTTATAAATATATATATAGCTACATTTATTTATATATATAGCTACATTTATTTATAAATATATATATAGCTACATTTATTTATATATATATATATATATATGCCTGAGAGAGGCAGTTTCTGCATTTTGGATGTCACATTCATTTCTCTCTACTACAGAACCCCAGTACCTGGCTTGACTCTGGGTGCTCAAGTTTATGATCTGGTGCTGCTGTTGTACAAATGCTCAGTATTAAGATTGTTTTTTCATTGGGAAGGGTCTGGGTTACCAAGGAGTGGTTTAAAAGGCTGAGTTTTTCCTGCCTGTGGATTATCATCCCTTTACAGAATCAACAGACAAACAAACACTATTTGGGAAAGCCCCCTTCTTAAGGCGAATTGCCCACTCTATCACTTCGAGTGCAGAAGGTGGGGGCCTGCAAGGATTCTCCAAATTAATACTGACCACTCCAGGTGTTACCCGGGGTTCTTTCAACCCACAGCTCTTGGTAACTTTTACTCTGTGCGAGGTGATGTCGGGAAATAAATCAGGGGAGACACGGCCGTCAGTCCGATAGATGGCTGGCACAAACAGGACAACACAAGGCTGGTTTCACTTCACTTGACTTAGACTCAAGCACTAACACACGTCCGCAAAAGGTTAGTAAAACACCCCCAACCCTTGATAATTACCGAAGCTGAGTGTGGCTCTCGAGTGGCACAGCGGCAGGCTTCCGGTGGCCAAATCTTCCGTCTGCCAGTGGGGACTGCAAGATGTATCCAGAGAGAGAGTCCAAAAACAAGTCCAACTACCTCAAACTTTTCCCCCTTATTTATACATTAGTCATAGAATGACATTTCCCTTAAAGAAAACTTGTTAAGTAAGCAGTTTCAATAGTCAAGCAAGAGGTTCCTTCTGATTATCGATTAACCAGGGGTGGGTTTTTCCAGACTTTTCAGCCTTGAGGCCCCAATAGACATTCCTGGGGCACATCCTGCTCTTCGAAAATGCATGTATCAGCCACTTCAACACAATTCCTGTCAGGAAGGACATGGGGTCAAGCTGGCCTTTCTGTGGCACCCAAAACTCCCCCCCCACACACACACATTCCTACCTCGGTCAAACTGAGAGTGCTGAATGGCCAATTTACAGCCTGCTGACTTGGCTGCTTTTAGCAATAAGCCATAGTGGTTTCAGGCACTTTACTGGTTTGCCAAAGTCTCTCCGTACACAGGTTTGTATTAAACTCCCAAGGTTACAGCTTTTCTCTGACCTTGGACTGGTAGATGCTGCCACCACCCAAGTGCAGAGCCCCTTTGAGAGCTCAGGAAGGCGCACTTGGGAATTTCTTCCTGTGGGGTACCCTCAAGCCCTTTCACTGCCCCCACCCCTACTTCCAGGGAAGAGATGAAAAAAATAAAAAAGGAAATCAGCTGTTTCCACCAGCTAATTAAAAAACATGTGTACAAACCTCTTAAGACACAACAATCCAATTCTGTTCTTGAAAAACATAAATTTTATTAATAAAAAAAGGAAGAAAGTACATCTGGGAAATCAGACTATTGCTCGATTTTAAAAGAGCATCTACCAGGATTCAGCACCAAAAATAGCTTTCTTGAGGTCCATCTTAAAGGTTACAAGGAAAACAAAAGCACCTTGGATTAGCAAAGAGGAATCCACAAGCCATAACAAAAAAAAAGAGAGATAAATCTAATGGCATCTTCCTAGACATTTCCTGATCTACTTAAATATCTGGGGTTTTAAATGAGAAGTTTCTAGGTATGAGACTTATAATTTTTTCGCACCTGGCCCAAGCGTCTTCCAGCAGAGCTGCAGCCCTGTCTGCCTCTCCCTGGGAGAACAACAAGAGCCAGACAGAAGGGGAGTCTTTTTTCAATTTTAAAAAGTTCTAGCCTCCCCATTGTCTCTTTTGGCCAGGTGCCCACTCACTTCCTCTTACCTATGCATAGCAGTGAGACTTTTTAACCCTTTACAGGCAGAGCAATTAGAGAACAGCTACTAAGAGGGATTTTATAGCTACTAGCTGGGTGTACATTCTTAAAGTACAGGCTTTTCCAGACAAGCCTGAATATCTATATCCTAACACAATTTACAAATATCTAGAAGATAATAAAGTGATAAGTAACAGTCAGCATGGATTTGTCAAGAACAAATCACGTCAAACCAACCTGACAGCTTTCCCTGACAGTGTAAGAAGCCTGGTGGAGAGCGTGGAAGCGGTAGATGTGGTCAAGCTTCAATAAAGCTTTCAATACTGTCTTGCATGACATTCTCATAAACAAACTAGGGAAATGCAACCTAGATGGAGCTACTATAAGGTGGGTGCAAAACTGGTTGGAAAACTGTTCCCAGAGAGTAGTTATCAGCGGTTCACAGTCATGCTGGAAGAGCACAATGAGTGGGGTCCCACAGGGATCAGTTCTGGCTCCGGTTCTGTTCAATATCTTCATCAATGATTTAGATAATGGCATAGAGAGTAAACTTATAACGTTTGAGGATGATACCAAGCTGGGAGGGGTTGCATGTGCTTTGGAGCATAGCATTAATTCAAAATAATCTGGAGAAACAGGAGAAATGGTCTGAAGTAAATAGGATGAAATTCAATAAGGACAAATGCAAAGTAGTCCATTTAGGAAGGAACAATCAGTTGCACACATACAAAATGGGAAATGACTGCCTAGGAAGGAGGACTGTAGAAAGGGCTGGGGAGTTATAGTGGATCACAAGCTAAATACGAGTCAACAGTTTAACGCTCTTGCAGAAAAAGCGAAAATCATTCTGGGATGTATTAGCAGGAGTATTTTAAGCAAGACACGAGAAGTAATTCTTCCGCTCTGCTCTGATTAGGCCTCAGCTGGAGTTTTGTGTCCAGTTCTGGACACCACATTTCAGGAAGGACGTGTAGAAATTGGAGAGAGTCCAGAGAAGAGCAACAAAGATGATTAAAGGTCTAGAAAGCATGACCTATGTGGGAAGATTGAAAAACTGGGTTTGTTTAGTCTGGAAAAGAGAAGACTGAGAGAGGACATGATAACAGTTTTCAAGTGCCTAATATGTTACAAGGAGGAAGAAGAAAACAATGTTTTTCTTCACCTCTGAGGACAGGAGAAGAAGCAGGGGGCTTAAATTGCAGCAATTGCGGTTTAAGTTGGACAATAGAAAAAAACTTTCTAACTCTGAGGGTAGTTAAGGACAAGAATAAATTGCCTAGGGACATTGTGGAGTCTCCCTCATTGGAGATTTTTAAGAGCATGTTAGGCAAACATCTGTCAGGAATGGTCTAGATAATACTTCGGCTTGCCAAGAGTGCAGGGGCCTGGACTAGATGGACTCTTGAGGTGTCTTCCAGTTCTGTGATTCTATGATTCTATGATCATTGATAATTCGGGCTCTCAATTAATCACAGTTAAATCAAGTGATTAATTTGTTTTGAGTTAACTTGATTTAAAAAATTAATCATGAGTAATCACAGTTTTAATTACACAGTTAATAATAGAATACCAGTTTACGTTTGTTATAAATATTTTGGATATTTTTATACATTTTCAAATACACTGATTTACACTACAGCACAGACTACTAAGTGTGCAGCACTCACTTTCCATGATTATTTGTATTACAAATATTTGCCCTCTAAAAAAGATAAATAGTATTTTAATTCACCTCTTGAAAATACTGCAGTGCAATCTCTTTATCGTGAAAGTGCAGCTTACAAAGGTAGAATTTTTTGTGACATAACGACACTCAAAAATAAAACAATATAAAACTTTAGAGCCAACAAGTCCACTCAGTCCTACTCCTTGTTTAGCCAATCGCTAAGACAAACAAGTTTGTTTACATTTATGGGAGATAATGCTGCCTGCTTCTTATTTACGTCACCTGAAAATGAGAACAGACGTTCACAGGGCACTGTTGTAGCCGGCGTTGCAGGCTATTTCCATGCCAGATATGCTAAACATCTATATCCCCTTTCATGCTTCAGCCAACATTCAGAGGACATGTTTCTGTGCTGATGATGCTCGTTAAAAAAATATTATGTTAATTGTATTTGTGACTGAATTCTATCTCTACTGCCCCATGGTTTTACCTGCATTCTGCCATACAT
Organism: Chelonia mydas; assembly: GCF_015237465.2. Classification (NCBI taxonomy): domain Eukaryota; kingdom Metazoa; phylum Chordata; order Testudines; family Cheloniidae; genus Chelonia; species Chelonia mydas. The sequence goes on along the minus strand of NW_025111282.1, from coordinate 24,371 downwards.
TTTGTGTTATGGAAATCTTGGATGATGACTCAGAATATGTTGTTCGATTGAAGAACACTGTTAGAGATGGAAAGAAGGAGCAGGAGGACCCAGAGGCGAATTGAGTGAACAGACTTCTCAATTGCGGTTCTTGTTCTCTTCAACCCAGTTCTCCAGTAAGCCCCGAATTAATTACATCACTCTCTTTTATTTAAGTTAATATGTAAATACCTGCATTTACTACAATGCTCCCAAATATGAACGTCCATATAATGAATATTAATAGTTATTTACGGAAGATAATTATACTTGGCCCCCTTTCCAGCATTAAGCATATTATACAGATTTGTGGGCATGTATCATTGTTGTATGTGAAGTTAGGAATATTGACTGTGTATCTGTATTTCAAATGTAGTTACACCTGCGTGACACCCACTGGCAAAATGCTTCCAGTCTAGACAGCTGGTTGTGAAGGGCCTACTCAGGGTAATGGGCCATTATGGGAAACAATGGGCTTTAGCACAAGCTTATCCCTCACCTGTTGACCCTTGCTGAGAAGACTCCAGACAGCCTATATAGAATGGCTGCTATGACTCAGCAGGGTATTAAATGGCATTTGACCAGACCACATGACACTGAACCCCATTTTGGGTACCTGTCTTTTTCCAAAAACTGGAATGGGAACTGTTTTTGGAACAAAGGATTCCTGGCATATGATAAACATCTCTAAGGTGGGGTGTAACATCATCTAGTGGCCTCACTCCCCACACAAGAGAATTCCTGGGAATACCCAAGGAACAAAGACCGAACTAGGGGAAGTCCTGGTCCAAGGCTAAAAGGATTTCTAGTCAGTATATACAAACCTGGTGAACTGTTTGTATCACCAGCCAGGGTGAAATATTGGTAATTCATATCCAATCTATCTAGTGTCTTAGGTTTTAGTTTGCAGTTTTGTTTATTTGCTAGGTACTCTGCTTTGATCTGGAGAGGGCAAATTCTGTCAATGAGCTGACATTGTACAGCTCCCTGTGGATGTCAAGACAGGATAAATTTGGGTTTATACTCCAGTGGGAGTGGGGGTGGAGGGTGAGCTCGGGGAGCCTGGGAAATTGGCTGGTGTCTGCTGTTTGTATTTGATGGCATAGCTAAGCCCTCAGGTAGCTCCGTTTGGGTTTGTGGTGCCGTCTGCTGTCGTTTTGGGTGACAACAGGGCCTGGAGAGGGTGAATTACTGGCAAAAGAGCTGAGTGCTTTGAGGGGCACAGCATCTACCACGGCTCCCAGACTGCACTCCAGGGCTGACAACTCATGAATGTCATACCTTCAGAGCCCTAATTAGGCCCCCAGGCACCTGTCACACACGCATGGTTGAGGGACTGTAGCCTGAACAAAAGATTGAGATGTTGCAGTGGTTTGATTCCTTTACCACTGTGTTCTCATTCCAGAAGGGCACATCAAGCTAAAATACCACCATACTGAAAGAGCCCAGGGCAACAAACCAGGCAAACTCCGTGGCTGTTCCCTTGTAAAATGTGGGATACCATACGAGATGAACTCCTGGTCATTTTGGTCCTCAGAGTGGTGAAGGAATTACAAAGCGAGTGGAGAAGTCCTATTGTACCAGTCCTGACACAGGGTAACACAACTCATTTCTGCATCGATTTCTGAAACATCAAAACATTCTTGAAATGTGATGCTTACCTGATGCAGAGATTAGATGGACTATTTGAACAGTTGGAGTTGCCAGATATATATCCACTTTAGACCTCACAAAGGGATATTGGTAAAAACCTTTGAGGACAGTATTGTGGAAGAAGAAAACCTTTCCAATGCCTTTTGGCCTGCCTTAATTTAGGATCACATCATTTGGCCTCCACACGGTGGCAGTGACTTTTTGGAGGCTAATGGACTGGATATTACAACTGCATGGGTGGTATGCAGTGGTAGACTGGTCCTGTCCCTTATGGCAGCATTCCCACACATAGTGAAATGGCAGTACATTAAACACAAAAAAGAAAGCCATCATCAATTGCTAGCCTGAAGCGTCTGCAAGACTCAGTTTGCCGTGACAATATGAGCCCCTGGTATCAGGGAATCATTTCTTCACTCCAAGGGGAGGCTCTCAAGTCGAAGTTCTCCAGGGTCTATTTTCTGCTCTTCTATCTTCTGTTCACGGAGCCAAGGGAATTGTCTGGGAGTCCTGGCCAATCTGAGAGTCCGCAGGGACTGTACAGGGGAATAATAAAGGTCACTGCCCAGCACGCCGAGTATCAGACATGTGCGATTCATAGAGTGAGTCTCAGGGCGCTGCCTTTCTGCTGCAGTAAGGAGATTTCCTCTCTGTGCTGACCAGGATTTTGGTGAGTTGTCCTTCTGTCTGTCTCAGTAGCTTCCTTTTTGGGGGGTCTGTGTGGTTTTTCCTCTGATTCGTTCAAGTTTTCCAATTCAGGAACTTCATTGCCCTGTTAGGTAGAACAGCCATACCCTCTGCCGTGGGTATCTGTGTTACCAGAGGGTTCACAACAAGAATGGGTCACACACTGGCCAGATTCTTCTCCCACCATTTGCCTTCAGTGGGTCACTGAAGATTGACAAAGGCTTCTCTGAGAGCCAAATCAGGACCCCTGTGTTTTGAAATGCCCCTCTTTTGTGCCAGGCTTCAGAACGCCACATACACTGGCGGTTTCCTTCAGACTCTTTCACTGGCGGTTTCCTTCAGCCTACCAGAATAGAGCTCTCTGTAGCAGGACCCGAAGCTGTGATTTATGCAGCTTGAAGCCAAATCTTAAACACCAAGGGTGAATCTGGTCCCCTTGACTTCAATGAGAAAATTCCCAACATGGCCAGGAGTTCATTCTAAATTCACATGTAGGAACTTCAATAAATGGCCTGATTTACACCAGCCATGATCCTCCAATGACTTCAACTGGAGTCATCCTGTGGCCTCTAAGGGTGGGTGATGTCATTTGGACCAAGGAAGAACTGACAGGAGAGTTGCTGAAATCTCAAACTCACAGGCTTAGAGGTTCCGAACAATTGGGATAAAAAAGAAAATTCAGAGAGGGAGCTGGGTCTGCTCTCTCCATGCACCTGCATCCCTGGGTCGGGAGAGGGCAGGAACCAACAAAAGGCAGAAAGAAGAAAAGCATGTTTCTGGCTGAGAGGAAACCAGGCGGTGCTGGAAATCTCACCAAGGGATGTCCAGGAAGAGAAAATGAGTGTGTTTGGGGCAACATGCAGTATCCATATCACAGTGGCTTCGAGTCCTGAAACTGGGTGAAATAAGGAATGGACATCCGGCCTAATGCAGAGACCAAAGAGGCATAATGAGTCCTTCTGTGCTAGGGGGATGTCTCAAACTGTAATGCAGTGTGGACCACACTGTAGCTGACACCTTCCCCTATTTGGACCATCCGTCCCCTGAGAGCAACCCCACTACAGCCTTGTGGTAATGTCAGCAATTGCCGACACAGAAAAGCAGCCTGAGGAAGATGTGTCCAGGTTTCTAAGTGGCTGCCATACATGAAAGCTTTGTGTTGTTTTTTTAGGAAGAGTTACTCAAGCAGACTCCTTTTAGTCTCCACATCCTCTCCCTACCTCTGGGTCTGTCCCTCTCTCCTTCCCTGAACACGCTGCACTGCCCCAGGAAGGCAGGCCAGACTGATCATAGAATCATAGAATCATAGAATATCAGGGTTGGAAGGGACCCCAGAAGGTCATCTAGTCCAACCCCCTGCTCGAAGCAGGACCAATTCCCAGTTAAATCATCCCAGCCAGGGCTTTGTCCCCCTTTTCCCCAGTGCAGGCAGACACTGAGTTTAACCAAGTCTAAGGAGGGATTTCTGTGAGCTGTTACTGTGGGGTCTGTCACCTGGTTTTGGTCCTGGGTGAGGGGTATCACTGTGTGGCAGGGATGGAAGTTGTTGGGGTGGGGGGCCTACATGGACAAGTGGCCAGCACTGGGTGTTGTAGGGCAGGGAGTGAGATATATACAGGCAGGAGAGGGTTTCTGAGGGTCTCAGGGTCTCTTTTCCCTGGCAGGCCACAGAACTGCAGCCTGGGTGTTTCCACGGTCTCCCACAGTATTCTTGCCAGCAAGTTAAAGAAGTATGGGCTGGATGAATGGACTATAAGGTGCATAGAAAGCTGGCTAGATTGTCGGGTTCAACGGATCGCGATCAATGGCTCGATGTCTAGTTGGCAGCTGGTATAAAGCAGAGTGCCCCAAGGGTCGGTCCTGGGGCCAGTTTTCTTCAATATCTCTATTAATGATCTGGAGGATGGCATGGATTGCGCCCTCAGCAAGTTTGCTGATGACTCTAAACTGGGAAGAGAAGTAGATACACTGGAGGGTAGGGATAGGATACAGAGGGACTCAGACGAATTAGAGGATTGGGCCCACAGAAATCTGATGAGGTTCAACAAGGAAAAGTGCAGAGTCCTGCACTTAGGACGGAAGGATCCCATGCACCGCTACAGACTAGGGACCGCATGGCTCGGCAGCAGTTCTGCAGAAAAGGACCTAGGGGGAGAGTGGATGAGAAGCTGGATATGAGTCAACAGTGTGCCCTTGGTGCCAAGGAGGCCAATGGCATTTTGGGCTGTATAAGTAGGAGCATAGCCAGCAGAGGGACGTGATTGTTCCAATCTATTCGACATTGGTGAGGCCTCTTCTGGAGTACTGTGTCCATTTTTGGGCCCCACACTACAAGAAGGATGTGGAAAAATTGGAAAGCATCCAGCGGAAGGCAACAAAAATGATTAGGGACTGGAACACATGAGTTATGAGGAGAGGCTGAGGGAAATGGGATTGTTTAGTCTGCAGAAGAGAAGAATGAGGGGGGATTTGATAGCTGCTTTTAACTACCTGAAAGGGGGTTCCAAAGAGGATAGATCTAGACTGTTCTCAGTGGTAGCAGATGACAGAATGAGGAGTAATGGTCTCAGGGTGTAGTGGGGGAGGTTTAGGTTGGATAGTAGCAAAAACTTTTTCACTAGGAGGGGGTTAAGCACTGGAATTTGTTACCTAGGAAGGTGGTAGAATCTCCTTCCTTCGAAGCTTTTAAGCTCAGGCTTGACAAAGCAATCTCTGGGATGATTTAATTGGGAATTGGTCCTGCTTTGAGCAGGGGGTTGGACTAAATGACCTCCTCAGGTCCCTTCCAACCCTGATATTCTATGATTCTATGATTGAATTGTTGTTGTTGAATGTTAATTATGGAACTTCAGGCATTTCACTGGTGGAATGAACCATTGATCTTTGTGTGACACTGTACCCCATATTCTTCATAGTGATGTTCTTATGATAAGACAGGTCATGCATCCTATTTGTGTGCATGTATCATTTTTTAATCTGAAGTTATAAATATTGACTACATATCTGTATTTCAATGTAGATCCATCTGTGTCACACATCTATGCAAAATGCTTCCAGGCTAGACAGATGGTTCTGAAGGGCCTATTCAGGCACTGGGTGTTCTGGGGCAGGGAGTGTGATGTACAGTGAGGGTTATTGAAGTGCGGAGAGGGGTGCACATGGAGAGGCGGGCAGTGGTGGGGGTTATGAGGTTAGGCAGCAGGTAGACAGGGACAGGAGAGCAGCATTGGGAGTTGTGCGTGCGGGGAGCATGGACAGGCAGGCAGCGCTGGGGATTGTGGGGGCAGGAATCAGGGCGTACAAGGATAGGCAGGCAGTGCTGGGGATTGTGGGGTCAGGAATCAGGGTGTACATGGACAGGCAGGCAGCGCTGGGGATTGTGGGGGCAGGAATCAGGGTGTACAAGGACAGGCAGGCAGTGCTGGGGATTGTGGGGGCAGGCAGGGGATGTACGGGGCAGGCAGGGAGTGCTGGAGGTTGTGGGGCAGGCAGAGCGTGCACAAGTCAGGAGGGAAGTGCTGCGGGGTGTGGAGGCAGCAAGTGGAGTTACCCAGACAGGTGGGCTATGCTGGGGGTTGTGGGGCAGGCAGGGGGGTCCACAAGAAGAGGGGCAGCGCTGGGGATTGTGGGGGCTGGGATTGGGGTGTACACAGACAGGCGGGCAGCACTGGTGGGTTCTAGGGGCTGGGAGTGGCATGTAAAGGGACAGGTGGGCAGCAATGAGGGTTGTGGGACAGGCAGGGGGTGTACAGGGACAGGCGAGCAGCACTGGGTGTTGTGGGGACACGGAGTGGCATATACACAAACAGGTGGGCAGCTCCGTTGAAATTAAATTTGTCTTTGTCACTGTTGGTCCAAGGCCAGCACTGGGACATTTCCTGGCCCCGAGTGTGTTTGGGAGGGTTTCTGGGTCTCTTTGCCCTAACAAGCCATTGAACTGCAGCTTCTCTGTCACAAACTTTACTCAGTTTTGTTTCCAATAGTTGTTGTTGTTGTGGAATGTTATTTACATAACTTCAGGCATTTCACTAGTGGAAAGAACCATTGACCTTTGCTCCTCACTTGCTTCAATCTCCCATCATACTCTGAACTCTGTCTGCACTCTACTTCTGCATCCCAGGCTGCCCCCATTCCAACAGCACGCTGGTTGCCAGTGTCTTCTCCATGCTCCCCAGCTATCCCTCACTCCCACCACCTCCTAGCTGCCCCACGCTACCCACCGCTCGTCCTCTGTGGGGGGTGAGATGCCTCCCATCATACCTGCTCCCTTGGCTGGCAGGTAATCACTGACTGTGTCTCAGCAGTGAGGAATCTCAGTAGTGGCAAATGCCAAGGCAGGCACCAGTGTGGCTTCTCTTGGTACACCCGTGCACACCATGGTGCTTCAAGGATTGCTACCCAGGAACAACTCGCAAGCTGAGAAGTTTGCACATTATATAATGAGAGGGGGCAACTGTGGGACAGGTTAGGGCCTCAACAAATACAGATGCCAAGTGGAGGAGCCACTGGCCACTGATTGAACCAGTGGGCCACAGCAACACAGACATTAAACCCAGGATGCTCTGGGACCATTTACTAGCCAGCTCTTAGTCATGCATGGAAAGTGTTATTATACATTCATTCCTCACTGCGGAGATGTCTTGGTAATGCTGTTGAGGCTGCTTAGTGCTTCTGTCCTTGGAGATGGAGTGTTATCAGTCTTCACACAAAGAGAACCTTCTAATTTGGAAGACCATGATGTTACTCTGAAAGAAAGACCACAGGCATGGTTCAGTGACAAAGGCACCCACCCAGGTTTATTGTCCTCTAGGCATCGACCTAGCACCCTGTCTATGAGCCAAAAGACCAAATGAGCTGATGGAATTCCTCTCCTGGGGTGTAATACGTCAAGAAATCCTTATTGATCAAGGACCTGACTTCACTTTACAATTAATTAAAGAACTGTGTTACTTACTGAGGGTAAAGACTTTAAGAACTGATCGGTCTGTAGAGTAATTTCACAGAACTTTGATGGCGACATTAAAGAAGTTTGTATCCTCAAATTCCAAATGCTGAGACCAACTCTTCCCCCATTTCCTTTTTTCAGAGAGGAAATTGCCTCAAGCCTCCAAGTTTTCTCCCTTTCAACTGCTGTTTGGGAAGCAGCCTTTAGGCTTTCGAGACCTGCTTGGAGAAACATGGAGGAGCAAAGACCCCAGACAATGAACATAGTCCAATACATTCTCAAATGAAGAAAGCGCCTCAAGACAATGTGGGCATTTGCTAGAAGAATTTTGCTAAATGCATAATGGGTGCAAGAGAAGGCCTATAAGAAAGGGGTCCAGCCACGAGTGTTCAGAATGGGTGATTCAGTGTTTTCGTTATTGCCAAGTTTCCTGTTCACATTACTGGTCCAATGGCAGGGAATGTTTGAGGTAATGAGGCATGTGTGCCCCGTCGACTATCAGATCGAGCACCCAGGTTAGATAAGAACATAAGAATGGCCATAATGGTTCAGACCAATGGTCCATCTACTCCAGTATCCTGTCTTTTGACAATGGCCAATGCCAGGTGTTTCAGAGGGAAAGAACAGAACAGGACTATTATCAGGGTATCCATCTCCTGTCACCCAGTCCTATCATCAGGTTGTCTGAGGCTGGGGACTCCCAGAAGATAGGGTTGAGTACCTGAACATTTTGGCTAACAGCCATTGATGGACCTAGCCTCCATGAATTTATCTAGTTCTTTTTTGAACCCAATTATATCTTTGGCCTTCACAATATCCCCTTGCTAGAATAATGAGTTCCACAGGTTGACTGTGTGTTGTGTCTACTTGTCATAAATATAAAGGGAAGGGTAACCACCTTTTTGTATACAGTGCTATAAAATCCCTCCTGACCAGAGGCAAAATCCTTTCACCTGTAAAGGCTTAAGAAGCTAAGGTAACCTTGCTGGCACCTGACCCAAAATGACCAATGATGGGACAAGATATTTTCAACTGGGGGAGGAGGGGAAAGGCTTTTGTTTGTCTGTCTGTGTGATACCATTGTCGGGAACAGATCAAGGATGCAAGCCCTCCAACTCCTGTAAAGTTAGTAAGTGATCGAGCAAGAAAATGTGTTAGGTTTTGGCTTGAAAAATTCGCTGTTCTGGAGGGAATGTGTACTCCTGTTTTTGTGTCTTTTTGTAACTTATGGTTTTGCCTAGAGGGATTCTCTGTTTTGAATCTGATTGCCCTATAAAGTATTTACCATCCTGATTCTACAGAGGTGATTCTTTTACCTTTTCTTTCAATAAAATTCTTCTTTTAAGAACCTGATTGATTTTTCATTCTTACTGAGATCCAAGGGTTTGGGTCTGTGTTCACCTGTACCAGTTGGTGAGGATATTATTATCAAGCCTGCCCAGGAAAGGGGATGTAGGGCTTGGGGGATATTTTGGGGGGAAGACGTCTCCAAGTGGGCTCTTTCCCCATTCTTTGTTTAACACTCTTGGTGGTGGCAGCATACTGTTCCAGGACAAGGGAAAGTTTGTACCGTGGTGAAGTTTTTAACCTAAGCTGGTAGAAAGAAGCTTAGGGGGTCTTTCATGCAGGTCCCCACATCTGTACCCCGGAGTTCAGAGTGGGGAAGGAACCTTGACAATACTACTTCATTTTCTTTGTTTTAACGTGATGCCTAGTGATTTCCTTGGATGACCCCTGGTTCTTGTGTTCTGTGAAGGAGTAAACAAGATTTCTGTATTCACTTTCTTCACACCAGTCACCATTTTAGATCTTAAAATAGATTCTCTATCTTATCCCCTCTTAGTCGTTGTAACAATGTTGTAAGGAGAGTGGTCACTTTGGATTACCAGCAGGAGAGTGAGTTTGTGTGTGTGGTTTTTGGAGGGGGGTGAGGGGGTGAGAGAACCTGGATTTCTGCAGGAAATGGCCCACATTGATTATCATACACATTGTGAAGAGAGTGGTCATTTTGGATGGGCTATTACCAGCAAAAGAGTGAGTTTGTGTGTGGGGGGGCGGAGGGTGAGAAAACCTGGATTTGTGCTGGAAATGGCCCAACTTGATGATCACTTTAGATAAGCTATTACCAGCAGGAGAGTGGGGTGGGAGGAGGTATTGTTTCATGGTCTCTGTGTATATAATGTCTTCTGCAGTTTCCACAGTATGCATCCGATGAAGTGAGCTGTAGCTCACGAAAGCTCATGCTCAAATAAATTGGTTAGTCTCTAAGGTGCCACAAGTACTCCTTTTCTTCATAGAATCATAGAATATCAGGGTGGAAGGGACCTCAGGAGGTCATCTAGTCCAACCCCCTGCTCAAAGCAAGACCAATCCCCAACTAAATCATCCCAGCCAGGGCTTTGTCAAGCCTGACCTTAAAAACCTCAAAGAAAGGCGATTCCACCACCTCCCTAGGTAAAACATTCCAGTGTTTCACCACCCTCCTAGTGAAAAAGTTTTTCCTAATATCCAACCTAAACCTCCTCCACTGCAACTTGAGACCATTACTCCTCTTTCTGTCATCTGCCACCACTGAGAACAGTCTAGATCCATCCTCTTTGGAACCCCCTTTCAGGTAGTTGAAAGCAGCTATCAAATCTCCCCTCATTCTTCTCTACTGCAGACTAAACAATCCCCCTGCTAGATGTTTTCCAATTTTCCACATCCTTCTTGTAGTGTGGGGCCCAAAACTGGACACAGTACTCCAGATTAGGCCTTGCTAGTGTCAAATGAAGGGGAACGATCACGTCCCTCGATCTGCTGGTAATGACCTTACTTATACAGCCCAAAATGCCATTACCCTTCTTGGCCACAAGGGCACACTGTTGACTCATATCCAGCATCTGTCCTCTGTAACCCCTAGGTCCTTTTCTGCAGAACTGTTGTCGAGCCATTCGGTCCCTAGTCTGTGGCAATGCATGGGACTCTTCCATCCTAAGTGCAGGAATCTGCACTTGTCTTTCTTGAACGTCATCAGATTTCTTTTGGCCCAATCCTCTAATTTGTCTAGGGCCCTCTGTATCCTATCCCTACCCTCCAGTGGTGTGAGAGCCGATCTTGTTTGTGAAGACAGAGGCAAAAAAAGCAATGAATACATTCGCTTTTTCCACATCCTCTGTCACTAAGTTTCCTCCCTCATTCAGTAAGGGGCCCACAATTTCCAAGAATTTCTTCTTGTTGCTAACATACCTGAACTAGGGGCCACCAAGTGAAATTGATGGACAGCATGTTTAAAATAAAGAAAAGGAACTTCTTCTTCACACAGCGCACAGCCAACCTGTGGAACTCCTTGCCTGAGGCGGTTGTGAAGGCTAGGACTATAACAGGGTTGAAAAGAGAACGAGATAAATTCATGGAGGTTAAGTCCATTCATGGTTAGTAGCCAGGATGGGTCAGAAATGGTGTCCCTATCCTCTGTTTGTCAGAGGGTGGAGCTGGATGGCAGGAGAGACATCACTGGATCATTACCTGTTAGGTTCACTCCCTCTGGGGCACCTGGCATTGGCCACTGTCAGGAGACAGGATACTGGGCAGACGGATCTTTGGTCTGACCCAGTATGGCCATTCTTATGTTACTATATTTATGTTCCTAACCATCTGAGCAGGAATTCACCAGCACAGTGACTTGAACTGTTTAGTATTGTCAGAAACACCAAGAAATTTACCTGGTAAAATTGGAAGTACAAATGTATTGGAAATAGTTTAGACAAATACTTGTTTTTAAGATCAGTTCCTTGTCTCTTACTGTGTCCTGTCTGACTCAGTAGCCTCCTTTTTTGGGCTGTCAGGTTTTTCCTGTGGTTCACTCAATTTTTCCAATTCAAAACTTCATTGCCCTTTTAGGAACTGCAGCCAAAGCTTCTGCACTTTATTATCTATGTTACCAGAGGGTTCACAACAAGAATGGGTCACACAATGACCACATTCTGCTCTCACATTCTTCCCTCAGTGGTCTCTCCAGATTGACACTGGCCTCCCTGAGAGCAAATTCAGGGCCCATGTATTTTGGAATCCCCATCTCCCATGCCCAGTCTCACAATGCCACAGAACTGGGGGTTTCCTTCAGACTCTTTCAGCACTCTAGCAGAATAGCCCTCTCTCTGTAGTAGGACAGAAAAGTGTGATTTTCACAGCTGGGAGCAGAAACTTAAACACGGCGAGTGAAATCTTGGTCTCTTTGAGATCAATGGCAAAACTCCCAACACGGCCAGGACTTCACCCTAAGTCCACACGTAGGAACTGAAATAATTGGCCTCATTTACACTGCCTGTGAGCCTCTAATGACTTCAGCTGGAGTGGTCGCGTGGTCTCTAAAGATGAGGGATCTCGTTTGGGCCAAAGAAGAACTGACAGGAGATGAGAGTTCCTGAAATTCCAAACTCAGAGGTTTAAAGGTTTCAAACAATTAGGATAACATTTTTCTTCAGGGTGGGAGAGGGGTCTGCTCACTCTGTGCCCTTGCATCTCTGGTTCTGGAGCGGATGATTAGCACCAAAAGGTAGTAAAACTAAAAGCATGTTTCTGGCTTAGAGGAAAGCAGATGCTGTTGGAAAGCTCACAGGGGGAGATCCAGGAACAAACAGTATGTGTGTGTTTCGGGGTGGGAGCAGGATGACAGGAAGTGCAGAATACAGATCCCAGTGGCATGGAGTCCTGAAACTGGGTAAAATAGGGATTGGACATCCTGACTAATGCACAGACCAAAGGGGAATAATGAGGCCTACTGCGGAAGAGGAGGGTCTCAGGCTGTAACATAACGTGGACCACCCTGTAGCAGATTATCTCTGACACCATCCACTCTCTGGACCATCCATCCACCTGTTAGCAATCCCCCTACAACCTCACGGTAATGTTAGCAGTTCCAGCACAGAAACACAGCCTTGGGAAAGCGTGTCTGGGTTCCTAACTGGCTGCAGTATGTTAGAGCTTTGTGTTGTTTTGAGGAAGAGTTACTAACACTGGCTCCTTTTAGTCTCCACGTCCTCTCTCCCTCCTGGTGGGTCTGTCCCTCTCTCCTTCCCTGCACAGGCTGAGCTGCCGCTGGGGTTCCCTTCCCCCTCAGAAGAGGCAGTTCAGGCTGATCTTCCCCTTTTCCCTGGTGCAGGCAGACACTGAGTTTAACCGAGCCTGAGGAGGTGTTCTGTGAGCCATCGCTGTGGGCTCTGGCACCTGGTTTTGGTCCTGGGTGAAGGGTATCACTGTGTGGCAGGGCTGGAAGTTGTGGGGTACCTACATGGACAAGTGGTCAGCACTGTGTGTTGTGCAGTGGGGAGCTGGGTGTTCACAGAGAGGAGGGCAGCGCTGGAGGTGGTAAGGAGAGTCAGGAGGTATAGAGGGACAGGCAAGGAACACTGGCGGTTGTGGGGGCATATAGCAACATGGACAGGGACAGATAGTCAGTGCTGCTGAAATTAATTTTTTCTTTGTGATTGTTGGTTTGAGCCAGTCTCAGGGTCTCTTTACCCTGGCAAGGGTGTCACAATGTTTACTCAGTTCTCTTTCCAAATCAGGTCTGTACTCCTTTTTTAGTAAAAGTCATGGACAGGTCAAGGGCAATAAACAAACAAACAGGGTCTATGGGGTGCCCACTGGTGATCTGGTATTGGGGATGGCCCAGGACCACTGCTGCCACTGGGGCAGCCGCTGCTGTTGCAAAGCAGCCCAGGACCCCCACAATGCTGCTGGTGGAGGACAGCCCTACTATCCTTGGACGGCAGCAGATACTGATAGTATGGGGAAGCCCCACCACCCAGAACTTCTACACTGCTGCTAGTGAGGGGCCATCTAGAACTGCCATTGTTGCAGGAGGCAGCGGCGAGGCTGCTCCTGCGTCCACCTGAACTGCTCAGGTGGTCCTGGGTCAGTGGCACCTGCTGGCTGCAGAAGTCATGGACCTTCGTGACAAACTCACAGCCTTACCTATAAGTCCTGTGACTCTATAAGGCCATGTGACAAGGCCACATAACCATGGACGCCATCTTGGTGTGTCTGTACATTTCCCACAAACTGGTCTAAGAACCAAGTTTTGAAACAAAGGGTTCCCATCATATGCTAAAGCTATATAAGGCAGGGAGTGACACCATCGGTGGTTATTCACTCCCCACACAAGAGAATTCCTGGAAACACCTGAGGATAAAAGACTGAACTGGGGGAAGTGCTGGACCCAGGCTCAAGGGAGTTCCAGCCTGTGTATGGAACACCAGGAAACCCAAGCTGCAAAGCAAGTGCAGCTTGTGCCTTGAGATTCTGCCACACTGCTTGCATCATCAATCAGGGTGAGAACCTGCTGATTAATAGTCAGTGTTAAGCTTAGTTTGTGTTTTTATTTATTCACTCAGTAATCAAATTTGATCTGTTTGCGATCCCTTAGAATCACTTAAAATCTATCTTTTGTAGTTAATACGCTTGTTTTATGTTTTAATCTAAACCCCGGATGCCTTTAAGTGAACTGCCTGGAGGTAAAATCTCAGCTTGGTAACCAGTGTGCATTTTCCAAGCCACAATGAGGGAGGGGCGAACTGAGTTAAAAATTCAAACTGGTCAGAGTTTGGACCAGAGCAGAAGAGTAGGGAGCTAGTGGTTATTTTGGCTGTAGCCTCTCTATTTTTGGTTCATGCAGTGGCTGGTCAGAGAGCCTTCATGTAACTGCTGCTGTATGTGTCCCTGCCTGTGTAAATGCTGGTTGAGGTGTAGGAGCAGGGGCAGGTCTACAGCCTGTCAGAACAGCACACGGAGAGAGGGAGACCAGGCTGGTGAGTCAGACGAGTCAGTGGTACCCTAGTACCAGGTGGCACCCCAGCAAAGCCATTCTCAGATGCTCCAATCTCCCATCATACTCTGACCCCTCGTGTGTTCTCTCCTTCCCCTTGCAAGACTGCCCTGAGTCCAACAGCATGCTGGTCGCCAGTGTCATCTGCATGCTCCCCAATCATCCCTGGCTCTCACAAGCTCCAAGCCACCCCAGGCTTCCCACAGCTCTTCATCTGCAGGGGAGAGGTGCCTCCTATCACACCTGCTCCCTTGGCTGGGGGGTAATCACTGGCCCTGTCTCACACACGAGTGGCAAAGGTCAAGACAGGCACCTGGGCGGCTTCTCTTGCTACACCCATATACACCGCATGGCGCTTCAAGGGCTGCTGCGTAAGAACAACTGGCAAGCAGAGAAGTATCCACATTCTATAACGAGAACAGGCAACTCTGGGACATGTGAGGGCCAGATAAATACACCTGCCACCTGCACGAACCACTAGTAGCTGACTGAAACAGTGGCCACTGGGACACAGACGTTAAACCCGGGATGCTCTGGGATCATTTGCTCGCCAGCTTTCTTTCTCATTAATGGCGAGGGGTGTAGATTCATTCCTCAGTGAGGAGATTTTGTGGGGTCAAACCATTATTTTTCTCACCGAAAACATTCGGCCGTGCAGAGCCTCATGGGATCCCTCAGCCTCGTGAAATACACACCTCGTGTAACATGTCCAAGGCACCACAGTCACATGAGAATTTCTCCCCAGAGGGTTAAATTCAAAACAATCATGAATAGAAAAAATGCCTTTGGTGAGTTCAGGCAGGAGCTTGCAGGCAAAATGTCTCCAGCTGACTCCCAGGGACATGTTCATAGATTCCAAGATCAGAAGGGACCATTGTGATCAGCTACTGTGTATAACGCAAGCCTGAGAATTTCCCCAAAATTATTTGTAGAGAGGAACTTATAGAGAAACCTCTAACCTTGATTGAAAAATTCTCAGTAATGAAGAATCTATGAATACTATTGGTAAATTGTTCCAGTGGTTAATTACTTTCACCATTTAAAAATGTACACCTTATTTCCAGTCAGAATTTCTTTACCTTCAACTTCCACTCATTGGATTGTGTTATACGTCTGTAAACTAGGTTGAAAAGCCTATTAAAAAACTATTAGTTCCCCGTGCACCTAGTTACAGTCTTTTATCAAGTCACCCCTTTGCCATCACTGGTAAACAGCTCTTTGCGTCTATCACTGTAAGGCGATATTTCTATTCTTTTATTAATTCTGATTCTTCTCTGAAACCTCTTCAGTGTATCAACATCCATCTTTAATTGTGAACACAAGAACTCGATACAGGATTCCAGCAGCAGTCACGCCAGTGCCAAATATAGAGGTACAATTAATTCTCTACCTCTTCTTCAGATTTTCCTGCTTATTATCCCAGGATCACACTGGCTTTTTTCACCACATGGTCACGCTGGGAACTCATATTCAGCTCATTATCCCTTTATGCCCCCAAATCTTCTTCAGAGTCATTGTGCTTCTCACGATAGTCCCCCATCATGTGCGCATTGCCTGAATTCATTGTTCTTAGATATAGATATCTACATAGCTATGTTAGAACACACATTGTTTGCTTCAACCCAGTCTACCAACCAATCCAGATTTCTCTGAACCAGTGAAGTGTCCTCTTCATTATTTACGATCCCCCAATTTTGTGTCATCTGCAAACTTCATCGATATTCAGGCATGAGAGTGGCTAGCAGCTGAGTTGTTGCCACATGTCTCTGCTTACACAAAAGCTCATGCTCCAATACGTCTGCTAGTCTATACGGTGCCAGAGGACTCTTTGCTGCTTTTACAAATCTAGACTAACATGGCTACCCCTCTGAAAATTAAAATTATTGTTTCCTTGGGGGAAACTTGCCTCTTTTTAATATACGAATTGCAATGTGGATCAGACCTATAGTCCATCCAGTCCAGTGTCCTGTCTCTGACAGCAACAGCCCAGATGCAGCAGAAGAAGTAAGAAACCCAGCAGGAGGTGGATTCAGGGTGTCACCCTCATGCCTGACAGCTAGCTCTTGGCTTGTGCCTTGAAACACCTTGGTATATAGAAATTCTAAAATATTTATTTAGCTGTAACGATTGTTACTGGATAGTCTTTCTATCCATGTAAATCTCCAAACCCTTCCTTATTATCATTTACCTTACAGCCTCAAATATCTCTTGTGACAATGAGTTCCTCAGTCTAATTAGGCATTGACCAAATAAAACATTTGTATCCATTGGTTTTGATTTTTCTACTTTTCGGTTTAATTTAATGTCCTCTTGATCTTGTGTTATGAGACAGGGAGAACACAGTCTCCATCTACTCTCCACCAATATTTATTTCATAGACTTTTCTCAAGGCCCCTCTAATGCACCTCCTTGGTGAGGTAAATATCCCAGACTTTACAACCTTATCCATATAAGAGTTTCCCCAGGCCCTTGATCATTCTTCTTGACTATGCCGGAACCCCTCTAGTTCTGTAATAACAGGTGTGAAAACATGTGTGCCCCGTACTTCACAGAGGAGGCCAGAGGAGCATGAAACATTGACTGATTGATCTAATGGCATTTTATTTCCTTTATGATTCCCCATCCCATTCCTCCTGGATCCCAATGTTTTCCTTAGTTTCTGGCCATACTTGCACTGTGAGCAGGGGTTTACAGAGCTGTGTACCATGATGCCAAGCTCCCTGTCCTGAGTTCAGACAGTTAAAGTAGAACCTTGTAAGGTGTTTAAGGAATTGAAGCTTTTCCCTCCAATGGGCATGTACATTGCAGTTTTTTACACTGAAGAACATCTGCCGTCATGCTGCCCATTCACCTTGCATGGTTAGCTCCCTCTGAGGACTTCTCTGGACATGACTATGACCTCAATAATCTGGAGCCATCGGCAAATGTTGTCATCTCACTGTTCACCAATCTTTCTCGAGTGTTCATAACTATACAATATTTATTGTACTTTTTGTTATAAAACATGTAACCCTCCTCATTCTGCTTCTTTCCCTTTACAGATATCTTGAGCATTTCTGAGCCCAAACGACACACAGACCACCTCATGGTGGCTTTCAACCTCAGTGACTATGACCGTTCATCATTCATCCTAATAGGCATCCCTGGCCTGGAAGCTGCTCACAGCTGGATTTCCATCCCTTTCTTTACGTTCTACATTATTGGCCTGTTGGAAAATTTCATGGTTCTGTTTGTTGTAAGCAAAGAGGAGACCCTGCATGAACCAATGTACCTGCTGCTCTGCATGCTGGGGCTCACAGAAATCAGCGCGTCTACTGCCATCGTGCCAAAGGCACTGTGTATATTTTGGTTCAATTTGAAAAGCATTACTCTGGGTGGCTGTCTCACCCAGATGTGCTTCCTTCAGGTGATTTCTGTGACACATTCAGCCATCCTCATGACAATGGCCTTGGATCGCTATGTTGCCATATGTAACCCTCTGAGATATGCCACCATCCTCACCAATGCACGAATAGCTAAGATAGGGCTAGTGTGTTTGACAAGAGCTGTTCTCTTCATTCTGCCCCTGCCTCTGCTCCTGAGCAGGCTGCCATTCTGTGCCAACCGCATTATCCCCCACACGTACTGCAACCACATGGCTGTGGCAAAGATGTCGTGTGGGGACATCAGAGTCAACAGGATATACGTCTTATTGTTAGTATTTATAGTCCTTGGGTTTGACCTGACACTTATTGCTGTGTCGTATTTTCTGATAATCAGGGCTGTCCTCAGAATCCCCTCCAAGGAAGCCCACCAGAAAGCCCTCAACACCTGCACAGCCCACACCTGTGTGATTCTGATTTCTTGTACTCTCGCCCTCTTCTCTCATCTGACACACTGGTTCAATCAGGGCATCACTCCCTATGTACAGATCATCTTCGCCAACCTATATTACCTCCTCCTTCCTATGCTCAACCCTATCGTTTATGGTATCAAACCAAAGAGCTTCATGATAAAGTGCGCAAATACATCTGCAGAATGTGATCACCTGGGGCCACTGACTCCAAACCTCTGTGACATAACGGGGGAAATGATTACTCCTCATTAATGAAGGGTGTTCTATCCAAGTTTGGCTGAGCTCATCATTGTGGAAGTTCACAGATATTAAAGCTCCTCACACCTAACATATTATCACTCCATCATCAAGTACTGCTCTCTCTGTTGCTGAGTTCCCTCTCTCTGACCATATCCTGATCACTTTCAGTGTCACCCATCAGCCCCCACCTCTACACACCATGTCACTTGGCATTCCTTTTACTTCCATACCAGCAGAAGACACTGCAGCTTTCTGAAGCAAGGTGGCTTCCCATTAGCCCCTGTGTGAACAGCATTCTTGATCAGTTTGGTGAAATAAAGCCATGCTTTCTGATAGACAAAAAGAAAAGAAAAGGAAAAAAAACTGAACTTCTTTTTCATAACGACAGTGATCTGGTGAGCAAAATTTACCTGATTTTTCTAAGACCAATAATTCAGGAAGCCCGGAGGGTAAACCAATTGTTTCCTTTGGAAAGTGCTAGTACAGGAAAGCTGCTGCAGGAATTGAGAACATTCTACTAGAACTTCTTGCTGAGAGTTGTGAAACTGTGTGTTTTTGAGAACTGGACCATGTTACCCTAGATTTAAGAGGTGTGTAGCCCAGAACGTGATCAAGCTAATTGCAACCATAGGGTGTGCATTCAGTCACTATGAATTAATAAAAGAGACCATCACATAGTTAAGTGTTAATTGGAAAGCAGGCTTTTAGATGCAAGGTTACAATCTAGCTGGCAGTTTCTGCTAATCAGAATGGGAGGAGTGGACAGACAAGTAAATATATGAGAAAGAAATTAGATAAATGGATGCAAACCTTGACTTTAGATGCCTCAGATAGTAGAAGTTTTTTGAAAGTTAGGAAAAGTGATTATCCAGTAGGGGTCACTATGACCTATGTATTTTGTAGAAGTTATAAAAGATTACCTAATACAGAGTACTTTGGAGCAGCCCTCTGAAGCCATCTTTAGAGATATTTTTCCTGACACTCTTTCTCCCTGGTGGGTCAGCAACTGGCAACTGCGAACCTGCTGTTAATTACTCAATACTGTTCCAGATGTTAGGTAAATATGTGGGATATTCTACACCTATTGCTTATGTCTCTGTGTGCTTAAATATAAGAAACTGCAGTTAGAAAAGAACATGTTTACTCGTATTTAATCCTTGATGAGACAGAATTGCTGTGTTCTCATTTCTTTATTCCTGACACCGCCTGGAATGAAAGAGTTAAGTTGCCCCCCCGGGGGTTTTGAAAAACCTGCGTAACAGATTGCTGTGTTAAACTATGAAACCGCCTCGGAGACTAATAACTTATCACTTTTCATAGTCAATTTTGGAGTCACTTTCAGCTAGAACTTTCAAAATACATACTAACTATTCCCGTTGTCCAAGGCATCAAATGTAGGTGTCGAGATTTCATCTTGGACTTTGTGAAAGAGTTGAAACAGAGACTGCCATCAAATGTCCAGGTGATTAGGGAGGTGGTAGAATCTCCATCCTTTGAGGTTTTTAAGGCCGGCTGACAAAGCCCTGACTGGGATGATTTAGTTGGTGTTGGTCCTGCTTTGAGCAGGGGATTGGACGAGATGACCTCCTAAAGTCTCTTCCAACCCTAATCTTCTATGATTCTATGATTGAATCGCTTGCAATAGTAAGTCCTTCATGGCCTATATTGGTTGATTTCTCACTTAGCCATTGTTTCATGGAGACCGTGGACAGTTGGAGCAGCAGTGGACAGTTTTGCCTATGGTTCACTGTCCTCTTACTCAGAACAACCATGGAGAACAGTTTTGTGTTGAAGGTCTCAAACACATGGATGCCACAGGGGACAAAGGTTTTAGTGAACTTGACTTGTTTCTCTTTCATTGCTGTTGCTACCAAAACTGTGCAAGAAGATACAAGAGGAACTTTAAGAAAAGATTTGTCATGTTAGGGCATGCATGCAACAAGAAAATCTGTTGTGAAGCATTTGCACCAGCAAAAGAAATGCTCGCATTGGTCACTGCAGATATGTATGGCCAGGAGCAGAGGCATTCGTCTTCTTCCAGTGATGGGAGCGAGGATGAAATGTTGCCTTTGAGAGATTAACAGTAACAAACTAATTCAATTCAAAATATGGACATTGACTACCTTCGATGAATGCATTTAGAAAAAAATAATAATATAATGGTCTTGCTGCTTTTACACTACATATGTTTTGGGCTCCTTTTGGCTATTTTACACCATTACAAGCCGGGTTTTTTTTTTTTTTTTAAACACCTGCCAACCCTCAGTCTGGATACAAGGACCAGTAGTGGGGTTTTAATTTTGAATTTGATTGTCATCTCATGGCTTTGTTGCTAATGTGGACAAAGTCCTGCTAGTAATAAAAGAACACTGTGTTTCAAGAAATACATTTAAGTTGATGTCAGGTACATTTAGATTACTTTTGAAGTGATTTGGGGCTCTTAATGCAGTAGAATTCTGTCAAACCTGAGCAGCACCTCAAGCTGAACTGGACGCACAGGAGAAGCATCCGGAAGCACAAGGGCCAGAGAAGCAGCCCCGGAGGCAGAGGTGGGCCAGAGCCAGGGAAGCAGCACTGAGCCAGAAGAGCCAGAACGAGGCTGGAGGCAGAACAGCAAGGCTGAGGCAGCGCTGGGGACCTGCAGCTGGAGGAGACCAGAAGTCAGGGCTGGATCGGAACAGACCAGCTGCGCCAACAGGGAGAGAAGGCTGAACTACAGCGGGGAGCTTCGGGTTCAGAGCCAATGTAGCTATTCTATTGTATGTCAGCCATGCTGCAAGTAACATGACAGCCAAGCAGAATGGGAAGAGCAAGGTGGGGCCCTGGGCAGAGGGCTCAACACAGGGAGATGTCACCAGACTCCAGGTCCCTGAAGGCTCTGAAGGGAGGGTAGCTGCTGGGGAGAAAGGTCCTGCCTGTCTGAAGGTGTGTGGCCACTGCCAGACCAAGTGTGTGACCCAGGGTATCACCGCAGTACAAGCAGAGCCTGGGCAGGAGGCCTGGGACGAATGAGGAACAGACTGTGAACTTTCCTAACATCCCAGAGATGGTGGTTTGTAATGTCCCCATCCCCAACAAGTGGGGTTCCTTATTTCCTTGAATCTTTCCCATTTTTCCTTATTTTTCTTCTAGTTTTTGTTTTCTAAATTATATTAGTTTTGAATTTAATGCAGTCATTAGGGGGTCAGGGAAGCATCTGGTGTGAAGGGAGTAACCCAAGTGGGGACATCCTAGCCCCTGTCCTAAGTGACCACGATGAGACTGGGGGTTCAGCCTCCCAGGAATCCAAGGCCCAGCTGTGTCGCCATTACGAGGACTCTGCCACACAGGAGAGTGGAAGGGGAGTGCTTGAGGTTAGGCAGGCCTTGGGGTAAAGGCAATGTGAGTGGGGACTCCGAGCTTTTCATTAGCCAATTCCCCTGGGGTATTGCAGAAGCCAGAAAATTCTCCACAATAGTTCCCCACTTACATTAGGGAACTGGGACAAACAGATGGGTTGGATTTTAGTGATGTGTAACGAGATGTGTAACTCGTGAAATCTTCATTTAACTGCTAAATCTGAAATGTGTAACTTTGGGGAGCACCCTTTCTGTGTAAGGGGAATATAACGTCACTGCATGAGATGGCTTCCCAGAGACTGTTATAATATAAAACCTGTCCCCCCCCCTGTACTATTCTATTATGGGGTTCGAGGATGAAAACTGAAATTTTGTCTTTGGCCTCTTGAACAGATTTCATAAACAATGAAAGCTTCTTCAAGGACTTGACTAGAAAATTGATCAACAACTAGAATGAATCCTAGAATCGTAGAAGATTAGGGTTGGAAGAGACCTCAGGAGGTCATGTAGTCCAATCCCCTGCTCAAGGCATTACCAACCCCAACTAAATCATCCCAGCCAGGGCTTTGTCAAGCTGGGCCTTAAAAACCTCTCATTTTGGAGATGCATCCACCTCCCTAGGTACCCCATTCCAGTGTATCACCACCCCCCTAGGGAAATATTTTTCTTAATATCTACCCTAGACCTCCCCCACTGTAACTTGAGACCATTGCTCCTTGTTCTGCCATCTGCCACCACTGAGAAGAGCCAAGCTCCATCCCCTTTGAAACCACCCATTAGGTAGTTGAAGACTTCTACCAAATCCCCCCTCACTCTTCTTTTCTGCAGACTAAATCAATTTGCTCCATCTCCCTCTTTGAGCTCACTGCTTCCTCTCAGATTTTAGACACAATGATGGCACCCACAGAAATAATTCTCCTGAACAAAAAAGGCCGCTGATGTTTATGAACCTTCAACTTTCAAGAAATTATTGGAAAATTTTAGTTCAGTTTTTCTCATTGTGCTTCACAGAAAGATTGTGGAAATGGTAACTGCTGTTTCAAAACTGCCACAATCCAAAGACACAGACCTGTAGTAAAAAGCAGCAGTGTTACTTTCCAAAGCCACTGAACTTGTAGCTACATTTCAAGTTGAGTTGAAAGGAGCCAAACGTTCAGCAGGTAAATGATCAGGAAAATGGGTCAGACAAATGCAGTCTGAAGAGAAGTGCTTGAGAAGGGCAAAAAGGCAGGGGAGCAGCTCATTTTGTGGCAGACCAGAGAGGAAAGGAGAACAGCTACCAGCAGCTCCAAGGGAGTTCAGCTGAGGGAAGGCAGAATTTCTCCCTGAACAATTGCCCAAATGTCCCTCTCTGAGGGAAGGGAGGGTCTGCTGCAGGGATGCTCTGAGAGGGAAGCATTCATCTCTCATCTGAATGCTGGACTTGATGGATCCCCTTTATTTGCTGTTTGGACTATCCCAGCATCAAGAAAAGGAAAATGAAGTGCTTTATAAAAAAGAGATTGGTCAAATAAACCTCAATCTACCATATATGGAGAATTAAGGTGGCAATCAGCTAAAAATCACCACAGTTAAATTAAACGTGGATACTACGTAATAGCAACTGTATTAATGCTGTATGCACTATTGCTGTATGGCATTATTGCTGTGAGTCATTTACAATGTGCATAGCATTGAAAAAACTCTTTCACCAACACACAGGTGAAAATCAACAAACGAATAGCAGCAAAGAACATGAAGGGAAGGGAAAAAATGTGGTAAACAATACGTTACATCGTACCTACAAAAAGGGGAAACAATTTCCCTGTTAGTACCAGTCATAATTTGGGTTAGTGACACTGCATCCTAAGGGAGGCCAATGTTATTCAAAACAATCTTGCTCAGTGTCTGGGTACCAACACTACATCCTGACACAGCAATATTCGATAAATTGGTGACTGTCCATTCAGTAGGCTCTCTGGAGGACAGCATCCATAAAAAACAACTGGATCTACGTCAGCTACTGGTGTGTCACAGAACAATGCAACCCCTGGACCAAAGAAACTAGACATTCCTGTTTCCTGCCCAGTAAATTTTACCAGAGGGCATCAACCAGCTGTAAGAGTAACCTATAACATGAATGGACAGTACTGTGTAATAACTAATTACAAGACGTTTATATAGAAAGGCCTCTTTTGTAAGGTCACTACTCCCAATGTCTGTTTCACGTCTCATACACATAGCACTGTGAAACACACTGTAACAATGCCTATCCCAGTATTTCTAAACACTCAGGCTACTCGTAGGGATGATACAGGTGATAAGTCTAATTGCCCTAATAAAAGTGTTGCTGTCTGCGGCACCAAAGTAAAAGGGCCAGACGACAACACCAGATTGGAAAAACATAATTATGCTTGGGTATAACGTGGTGTTGTATGTAAACATACATACTGCACATATATACACATATGTCACAAATATAAAGGGAAGGGTAATCACCTTTCTGTATACAGTGCTAGAAAATCCCTCCTGGCCAGAGGCAAAACCCTTTCACCTGTAAAGGGTTAAGAAGCTAAGGTAACCCCGCTGGCAACTGACCCAAAATGGCCAGTGAGGGGACAAGATTCTTTCAGATCTGGAGGTGCGGGGGGAACAAAGGGTTCTGTCTGTCTGTGTGATGCTTTTGCTGGGAACAGATCAGGAATGCACCCTTACAACTCCTGTAAAGTTAGGAAGTAATCTAGCTAGAAAATGCGTTAGATTTCTTTTCTTTAATGGCTTGTAAAATAAGCTGTGCTGAATGGAATGTATATTCCTGTTTTTGTGTCTTTTTGTAACTTAAGGTTGATCATTGAAACAGTGACCTTGTGA
>NW_025111281.1:71403-76334 GCF_015237465.2 Chelonia mydas | reverse complement strand
GCTCTCTCCTCCCCTCGGGGTGCAGTGACCCTCTACGGGTTAACAGGACCTTTTTCCAGTGAAAGAGCCTTTATCACACTGTGAATATTCTTAAACATGTACATGTATTTATTAGCAATCAACAGCTGATCGGCAGAATACACTCACCGAGCATCTAATGCTCCCCACTCCCAATAAAGCAGACAGACCTCTCCTGATGGCCAGTCAGCGTTGTGTCATCTGGGGCTCTGGCTTCTCCACAGTCTGGTCATGCAAGAGTTAAAAATCCGAGCCGTTCTGGTCTTGAGCCGAATCCCCGAGTTACGTTCCAATGAAACACTCGTTTTCTCACCCTCGGTATAGAGTTAAAATGAGAGTTCTTCTTACAATACCTTCTTCGCCAATTGTTTTACGCAAAACATGACTAGACATCTCACCAATCATAACCCTCACGGGCTAAAGCAATTTCTCTAGCAACAGCAAAACCTTATAATTTCTGCTTATCAGCAAAAGCAACTTTTAACTAGAACTCCCACGGGCGCCGAGTAAGAGCCTTGCAGACACGGCAGGGCAGCGGGTCCGTCCTCCCTCCCGGTCCAGTCGCTCTGTGACGTTCCTGGGTCTGTCCCGGTCAGTGATGCTGCAGCTGCCCCTGGCGCACATTGTCCGTGCGCTCAGGAGCACAGCAGGGGAGCTGCCTTATTCCTTCCCCCGTCGTGGGGCTGCCTGGACCCACCGCAGGCTGGTGAGGGCGGCAGGTGAGAGACACAGATGGCCTGGACACCCCTCCCTGACCAGCCTCCACAGACTGGGCCCAGCCCCTCTGCCTGTCCCATGCAGCCTGCAGGGCTTGCTGGGTTTAACTCTAACCTCCTGGGTGAGACTGGATCGTACCGCAGGGTAACGGGGACGTGCTGGTGGCTCCTCCCTGGGGAATTTGGGTGCTTGGTGCCCAGGGTTCATCTTTCCTGGTGGCAGAGAGCACAGGAGCAGCCAGTGCGAACTGTATAGCCTTCCCCTCTGCTCATGGGTGGCTGGGCTTAAAGATGCCTCTGAACCAGGCACCTTCACCCAAAAGGGAGCTGATTCCTGGCCCATCGCAGGGCGTGAGCTGGCATCAAACAGCTCACTCTGGGCAGGGCCTTGTACCCTTACTACCCCTATTTCTCCAGAGTTGAAAGGTCAAAAATCCCTCAAATCTTCCTTTAAGAGATGAATAGCGTCTGAGCTGCATGGACAGTGATTTGCACTAGTTGGTGTGGGGATGGGGGGCTTGGTGTTGGTTGGGGAGCTCCCTGTCCATATCCCCCACCCCGGAGCCCACTCCAGGCTCATCCATACCCCCTGTGGTCTCCCAGGAGCTGGGGCTGCCTCCTCTCTGCGTGATGAGTTCCCTCTTGATGGAGGGCTCTTGCAGCTGCTGTGATCCGGTGCAGTTTCACTCTGTTGTGGCTGTGAGGACGACTGTGCCGCTGTCAGGCAGCCCAGGGGCTCTGGGTGAGGGAGCGGCTGACAGGGGATGTTTGATCTAGAACAGGAGTTCTCCAACTTCACTGCACCATGACCCCTCTCTGACAACAAAAACTACGACATGTCCCCAGGAGGGGGGGCCGAAGTCCAAGCCTGCCTGAGCCCCACTGCTCTGGGTCTGGGGGTCGAAGCCCCGGGGCTTCAGTCCCAGGCAGGGGGGGCCTGTAACCTGAGCCACATCATCGAAGCCCTCAGGCACGTCTAAGCCAGCCTGGTGACCCCACTAAAATGGGTTTGCGGCCCACTTTGGGGTCCCAACCCACAGTTTGAGACCCGCTGATCTAGAAAGTTAAAATGTTTCTACTGGTACCTAATGGGCAGCTACCCTTAATGATTTTATAAAAGAGGATGTTTTACATAGTCTATTCTGATATGCCCGTAGTAGCCGTGAAATACAAGAATTCATGTAAAATAATCTTCTAAAATAACTAAACGAAACTTCAAAATTGTTATATTTTCTAAAATGATTTTTTTATTTTTTTTAATTCTCATTGGCAGTTTCAAAAAAAAATTGTTTTCATTCTGAATTGGATCAAAAGCAAATTTCAATATGTTAAAATTCCCCCTAAAATAGAAATTCCAGGTTCTGACCAGCTCTCCCCATAATTCCTGCCTCCCAGCCCCCGTTATAACACGGCTTTTGCCTTCATTATCACAGCCAATGCTGGTCAAACTGTAATGCAACTAAGACAGTTTAATAGCGCCTGACGAAGAAACCAGGGATAGTCTGTTCTGTGTTTGTACAGCGCCGAGCGCAGTGGGACCCTGGTTCATGCCCGTGGCCCCTATGGTAACCATAGGATAAAGGACAGTTCTGTGGGCAGAGGGATCTGGAATGCGGGGAGTGGGGTGTGACGCGTCCTGGAGCCAGCAGAGGGCAGCAACGACCTCCTGGCAGACCTGTGCTCCAGCTCCTGTCTCCGGGGTCCTTAGTCCTGGTTCTGTCCCCAGCCTGTGCTGGAAAATGCACCAAGAGCAGGACTGACCTGCCTCTCCCGCAGTGTGATCCTCACACAGAGACTCCAGCTCCGGCCCAACAGCACTCACAGGGCAGCTGAATTTTCTGGGGGAAAATTGGCTAGATATAGGGTTCACAACCAATCATTTCTTAAAATGTCCCCTCGTGTCTCACTTTCCTAATCTAGCCTTTCTCAAAGGCCAGGTGAGATGATCAGAATGGGGCCTTCTGTCCTTAACAGCTTTGAATTTGGGGAAAGGTGCAAAGTTGAAATGTTAGTAACCACTTAAAAGCGGCCAAGAGTCCTGTGGCACCTCGTAGACTGACAGACGTCCTGGAGCATGAGCTTTCGTGGGCGAATCCCCCGTCGTCGGAGGCAGGGAGTGGAAATTTCCAGAGGGGGGTGTAAATATGAAGCAAGAATCAGGCTAGGGATAACGAGGCTGCACTTGGGCAAGTCTCTTCATGAGGTTGATGGATTTCCACTCCGTGCGGCTAAATGCAGTGCCTTGCAGGGTGTCAAGTATCGTACTTCAGCCGTATGGAGTGGAACTCCAGAGTCCTTATTAGCCTCCTTCAAATCCCTCCAAGGTGTCTGCAAAAAACCTGACGATGGTGAGGGTGCTGGTGTCCTGTCATCACAGCTGATCGTGCTGACTAGTGTTGTCCCATTGCTTCCTTGTGCTCCTGTCTGTCTGTCTCCATCTAGTGTTTCTTGAATTAGTGTCGTGCCCCCTCTCCACCCGGTTACCTTCTTTAACGCCAGTCTGCGAACAGGTTTTGATGGACAGCTCTGGGTTCTTCTGGGTCCCGCCATCCACCTAGCAGGGTGTATCTTCTTTGTGTTTCCCTGTGAATGTATTTGGCGGTGCCTCCACCACCCTCACTCCTTCCCGGCAGGGTCCCCAGGGCGGCTTGGGAGGAAAATGCTAACTCCAGGGTAACCCCCACTGACCTGCCAGAAAGTCGGAGACTCCCAAGAAATCACACAAACACACAGAATATACTCAACACAGTAATGACATAAACCGGAGACAAATATAACATAACCGGGTAAAACCCTATTCTTCGTGCCCATGCTGACAATGCCTGTGACTTTCCCCAGTCACATGACCTGATGGAGCCAATGTAAGATCAGTGTCCCGTTGGTACGTGTACTTTGTTGGGGCCCTTGGTGACCTATGCCCACGATCTTCCCTGCAGTGGTTTAGCAGGGTGGCTGACTGGGCTCAGTGCAGCCCAAAGGACTCACAAGTGGGAGGAGGTGGTCAGTCCCTCCACAGGTTTACTATGCAGTCGGTGATAAAATCCCCAAACCCGTACTCCCTGGCTTGAGGACACAGTTCAGGGAGTAGGGGGTCCCCAAAACAAATTCCCGGACTGACGAACTAAAAGATGGCGCACTCACAAACTCCATGAATGATCCTCAGGTTCAGAGATGACTCTGGACCCCTTGGTCATGGCAGAGGGGCTGATCTCTGCTGGCAGGGAGCCTCTTCAGGCCCGAATCAGGCAGCTTTGTCCCGGGATTTCCCCTCCCCACCCAGGGGTGCAGGGCTCAAGGAGCAGATTACAGAACTGGACTAAACTGCAAACTGTCGTCTCCTAGCCCAGCGTCCAGGCACACTCCCAGCAGGCCAGCCCTGGACTAGCAGCCAGAGCAGAGCTGGCCATGTGGTGACTGGTCTCCCCTAGGGAGCTGGGGGCGAACTCAGCCTGGCGGGGGAAGTTTCCCAGCAAAACTCTACAAACTGGGAGACATCAGTGGAGAGGGAAAAGCCCAGGGGAGGGATCTTGCTGTCAGGTCCCTAGAGGCCAGTTCTTGGGGGAACCCTGCATGCAGGCCTGGTACTCCCCAGCTCCCCACACAGCCAGGCCTGCCCTTGCCCTGCCTGGCTCCAGACTGACTCCAAAAATGGCTTCTCCCCTTTCCTGAGCTCCCTGGAAAGGGCCTCTCTGAGTCTGCCTTGGCTCCCCTCCCTGCCAGGGACAGTGCCCCTCCCGAGCTGCCAGCAGGCAGAGCCCCAGGTCATCTCCTTGGGGGTTACACTGGTAAACAAACAAACAAACAAACCACAAAGCAGAAAGCAAACCCGTGACCTAGAGGGGAAGTGAAGGCAGCTATATGAAATCACTCTGTCACTGGGAGTCCTGAGGAAGTGGAACCACACAGGACAGTTTGGGAAGAGCCAAAGGGAACGTTTGCTGGAGACCAGGGATGGGAAGAACTTGGAAGACTCAGCCCACAGCACAGGGCAACAGGGAAACAGCCGGGGCAGAGACAGGGTGAATCCACTCACCGGAGCAGAGGGGTTGGAAAAACCAAAGAATCCCCACTGGAGACAGATCCAGTATGCTTGGTGACTGTGGGAAAAGCTTTGCTGGGACTTCAGCCCATATTACTCCGCACAGCAGACAATCCACATGGGAGGAAAACGCTATTGATGTGCCGAGTGCAGGGAAG
>NW_025111281.1:35168-71303 GCF_015237465.2 Chelonia mydas | reverse complement strand
TCTGTCAAGTCCTCCCACTCTGAACGCTAGGGTGCAGATGTGGGGACCTGCATGAAAACCTCCTAAGCTTACTTTTACCAGCTTAGGTTAAAACTTCCCCAAGGTACAAACTATTTTACCTTTTGCCCTTGGACTTTCGCTGCTACCACCAAAAGTCTAACCAGGTTTTTTATTAGGAAAGAGCCGTTTGGAAACATCTTTCCCCCCCAAATCCTCACCAAAACATTTCACCCCCCTTCCTGGGGAAGGTTTGGTAAAAATCCTCACCAATTTGCATAGGTGACCACAGACTCAGACCCTTGGATCTTAAGAACAATAAAAAAGCATTCAGTTTCTTAAAAGAAGAATTTTAATAGAAGAAAAAGTAAAAAGAATCACCTCTGTAAACTCAGGATGGTGAATACGTTACAGGATAATTAGAGTCAAAACATAGAGAATCCCTCTAGGCAAAACCTTAAGTTACAAAAAGACACAAAAACAGGAATATCCATTCCATTCAGCACAGCTTATTTTCTCACCCATTTAAAGGAATCAGAATCTAACGCAGATCTAGCTAGATTGCTTACTAAGTTCTAAGACGCCATTCCTGTTCTGTCCCCGGCAAAAGCATCACACAGACAGACCCAGACCCTTTGTTTCTCCCTCCCCCCAGCTTTTGAAAGTATCTTGTTTCCTCATTGGTCATTTTGGTCAGGTGCCAGCGAGGTTATCCTAGCTTCTTAACCCTTTACAGGTGAGAGGGTTTTTCCTCTGGCCAGGAGGGATTTCAAGGTGGTTAGCCTTCCCTTTCTGTTTATGACTCTATCCTACCGCAGTAAGTCGTCCTAAGTTACGCTGCTCCCGCTGCGTGAATAACAGAGCTGGATTTGACGTCGCTTCGGTCGACTTACTGCTGTGCCTACACTGGGCTGGGTCGACGGGAGACGCTCTTCGGTCAACTTACCTTGCTCCTGCCATTCCCGGCGTAGTCCCAAAGGCGACCGGGGAGCGCTCTGCTGTCAATTTAGTGGGTCTTCACTAGACCCTCACGACATCAACCCCCAGTGGATCCACCGCAGCAAACAGAGCCTCCCAACCGTGCTGCCCCATCCACACGGCACGACTTAGACCCGAGTGGGAAATTCAGCTCCTGTGGGGTGTGTCACCCTCATCCGCTGAAGATGCTCCCCGAGTCTCCAGGGATTCCTGCCCTGACTGCTCTCCAGCCTGTTTGTGTCCATACGCTCCCCGCGGGGAGGCTGTGAGTGGCCTGGTTACAAGCGCTGGTTGCTCAGGCCTGGCAGGGAAGGGAAGCTCCAGGCAGCACTGACAGTCTGGAGATCCCTCCGGGGAAGCACAGGCGGTGGGTGGAACAGGCGGGGAGGCGAAGCTGCGGGGTCCTGCGGACGCCCTGAAACCAGCTCCCAGACCCCCGGGGGTCACGCTGCCCTACACGCTGTTGCAGTAATGTTTGTACAAGGTGTGACGCTGAAAGAGCAGCTTGTGTCAGAGTGTGTTCAGGCCAACGGATGTGTGTGTTAGTAGAGATCAAAGCGACTGTTCAATGTTCAAATGTATTGGGGGTTTAAACCTCCTGAAAACTCGTGGAATGTTGTTTGCACTGTTTTCACGTCTCTGTGTCCTGTTACGCTGTAGTAGCAAAGAGTTGCCTTGTGTAGACCCCTGTCACTAAATAACCCCTCAAAGGAGAATGAAGGTGTGTGGGATGCAAATGGAGAAAAGGTTCATTTCCAAAGAAGGGGTGGTAAGAAGCAGGATTCCTGGGCGGGGGGCAGGAGGGTGTGGTTTGCACTGTTGTTGCCCAGGGTGGGAATGGGGAACTGGGCTCTGGCTTAAAGCGGTGTCGGGCTTCGAGGGGCTGGGTTCAGAGCTGGAGGTTGGGGTTGGGGTGATGGTTGGGCTCCAGTTTTGGTTCAGGGGTTTCGAGTTGGGGGGCAGGTTATGGGGTCAGGGTTCCAGTTGGGTTCCGGGTAGGGGGTGGGGTTTAGATTTGGGGGGAGGGTTTGGCCAGCAGCAGCATAGAAGTGCGGGTGGCAATGGGGTGCCAGCCAATAGTGATAAGTCGAGGGTCTTTTAGGTGGTTTTAGTGTCAGTAGCCCCCTAGGGAGGGGGAAGGGTCATGTTTACGACAGGGGGCTAAAGTGTTGGGGAAGGGGGTGGCAAGTTGACCCATCCCACTTCGCACTTCCCACACGGACACGCACAATACGTCGAAGGCGCGGACGCACACACGTCACACACACACGATGACACAAAACGGCACACAACACGACACACAAAAATACACACATACAAACACACACACAACACGACACAGAAAGCATCACACACGAAACATCACACACACGACGCACAACATGTCACACACACGCACACACAATCAACACAACACGGCCCACAACACATCACACTCACACACTCACCATCTGGAGTCATTTATTTTGTTTGTGTGTGTCAGTGTCCTGTGTTGTGTGTGTGTGAGAGACGTGTTTCTGTATGTGTGACGTGTTCTCTCTCTGTGTGTCGGTGTCATGTTGTGTGTGTGTGTGTCAGTGTCGTCTGCCGTGTTTTGTGTGTGTGATGTTTTGTGTGTGATGTGTGTGTTGTCTTGGGTGGCCACACAGGCGTAACACACAAACAATTCCCTCCCCCCCCCCCCCCACGGGAGCAACAGTGATGTGTGTGGCCAATTCAGGTCATGCACAAACCATTTCCTCATAGAGCAACAGTGACCCCGGGTGGCCCCTCAGGGTACTGCACAAACCATTTCCATCACGGAGCCACAGTGACACTCGGTGGCCAGTCAGGGTAATGCACAAATAATTTCCCTCCTGGACCAACAGTGACACCGTGTGGCCACTTGGAGTAATGCAGAAAGCATTTCCTCACGGAGCAATGGTGACACTGCGTGGCCAATTCAGGTAGTGCTCAAATCATTTCCCCCATGGAGCAACAGTGACACCGGGCAGCCCCTTGGAGTAACACACAAAGCATTTCCCTCACGGAGCACCAGTTGCACAAACTGAGTTTAATAATAATAATAATAAACAAAAAATAGTTTCACTAGAAAAGGTAGATTTTCAGTGATTATAAGGGATAGCAAACAGAAGAAGGCAGATTACTAAGCAAATACAAATACACACGCATACTAAGCCTAAGATCTTAAAGAGACTGGATTCAAGTAGTTATTTCCCATCCTAAATGTCTTTCGGCAACTTGAAGAGTTTCTGTAGCTTAGACTTCCCGTTGTTTCTCTTTACAGACTAGACTCCTGTCTTAGTCTGGACTTCCCCCTTCTCATTTCCTTTGTCTCTTCAGGTACTTTCAGCAGCCTTTCTACTGCCCTGCATGATTTTCGTCCGCTCCGACTTCTCCATGGGTCCCGAGACCTCACCTGTGGGAATGCACACCTACCCGTGTCCTACAAAGGGAGGCGGCACCGGGAGAGCAGAGGAGAGAGAGACTGAGAAAGTTGGCCAACGCACAAGAGAAGAGAGAAAAATATGGGAGGAAGGCAAGCAACTCACCAGCTGGAGTCATCCTCCTAGATGCCACCTTCTCCTGCGAAGGAGACACCGTTCCTGGCCAGAGAAATGAGCAGCCCCTGAAAATGGGGACCTTGTCTCTCTCCTAACCACAGCTGGTCAGGAACCTTTTCTTACAAACCCAGCCCCAGCTGATGGGGAGTCCCTACCTGGAGCCAGGCGGGCCGTGAGCAAAGCCTTAACCAAACCAGACACTTATCTCACGGACATTCGCGACTGCTCCGCTGCCAACCGGACGACTCCTGGCTGCATCAACAGTGCTCGCAGGCTCACCGCTCTCGCTCGCTTTCCATCCGATGAGGGGAGTCAACTGTTTGGACTAAACCCAGACCAAGGAGGAAAAACAAAGAAGTTACCATCTCAGTGGGCCACATCGCGTAGGCTATCATTATACAATGCTCCATTGGTGCTGGAAATCTTGCCTTCATCAGCGCATCAGCCCCACGCGATGAACCGAGACAGAGTTAACCCCGACAGTCACCGCTCCACGCTCGCACCCACTGCCCGGCATGATTTTCCTCCGCTCCGACTTCTCCATGGCTCCCGAGACCTCACCTGTGGGAATGCACACCTACCCGTGTCCTGTGAAGGGTCACAGCACGAGGAGAGAAGAGGAGAGAAGAGAGAGAGAGAGTTGGCGAACACACAAGAGAAGACAGAGAAACATGAGAGCAGGGCAAGCCACTCACCACCTGGAGTCATCCTCTTGGATCCAACCTTCTGCTGCGGAGAAGACACCGTTCCTGACCAGAGAAACGAGCAGCCTCTGAAAATGGGACCTTTTCTCCCTCGTAACCACAGCTGATCAGGAGCCTTTTCTTACAAACCGAACCCTAATTTACGGGGCTTCCCTATCCGGACTCAGGTGGGGCGTGAGCAGAGTCCTCACCAAACCAGACACTTACCTCACCGAGACTGGCGATTGCTCGGCTCCCAGATGGAGGCCTCTTGCCTGGCATCACCAACGGTCACAGGCTCGCTGCTCTCACTCACTTTCCGTCGCATGAGGGCCGTAGACTCTGAGGCTTGACTTCTTTTTCCTTGGTACTAAACCCAGCACAAGGGGAAAAAACAAGTAAGTTACCATCTCAGTCGGCAACGTCTCGTCGGCTCCTCTGTTTGCCTCTCCCACACGGCGGGGATCCGCCCTCCACTCTCCTCCCGTTACACCTTGAGCATCACAACCCAAAAGCCCCTTTTCTAACGGCACCCCACAGAGTCACTCTGCTCAGGAGACTCTGGCCCCTCCCCAGGCTTAACCCCCCCGAGCCCCGTCCCCGGCGAGGACGCCCACGGCCGGTGAGGAGGACGACGGCGAGTGCGGACGAGGAACTGGAAGCACTGACCTCGCAGCCAGGTCTGCAGAGGGCAGAGAGCGGAGGCCTGGTTCCGCCTCCTTGGAAAGAGGCCCAAGCGGCTCAGGCCCCCTCCTGCCGTGTTCCCCTCCGGCGAGAGCTCCGGCACCATCCCTCGCCGGAGCCGCTGCGAGAGCCGAGCCGGAGCCCTCGCTCCCCAGCGCTCGACGGGGGCTGGGAATCTCGCCCTCGGCCCTGCCGCCCTCTTCCCTCCCGCCCACACCGGCCCCACGCGCCGCCCAGAGACCGAGTTCACCCCGCCCGTCCCCGCTCCGCTCTCCCACCCGCTGGGGGTCGTCTCCAGGGTTGTGATTTCGGTGTCGTGTCCTCTGCCGTCTTGTGTGTGTGTCGCGTGTCGGTGTCGTGTGTGATTTCGGTGTCGTGTCGTCTGCCGTCTTGTGTGTCGTGTGACGTGTCGTATGTCGTGTCGTGGGTGTGTGAGACATCGTGTGTGTGTATGTGAGACGTTGTGTGTCTCGGTGTCGGTGTCGTGGGCGTGTGAGATGTCGTGTGTGTCGGTGTGTGTGTCGTCTCTGTGTGTGTGAGACGTCGTGTGTGTCAGTGTCGTGTGTGTGAGACGTCGTGTGTGTCGGTGTGTGTGTCGTGTCTGTGTGTGTGAGACGTCATGTGCCGGCGGGTGTGTGTGTTGGCGGGTATGGGCGTGTGTGTGTGTGGGTGTGTGTGGGCATGGGCGTGTGTTGTGTGTGGTGTGGTGTGTGTGTGTGTGTGGGCGTGTGTTGTGTGTAGTGTGTGTGTTTGGCGTCATGTCGTGTGTGGTATGTGTGTGTGGGCGTGTGTTGTGCGTGTGTTGTGTGGGCGTGTGTGGGCGTGTGGTGAGTGGGCATGTGTGAGAGAGGTCGTGTGTGCGTGTGAGACGTCATGTGTCGTGTGTGTGTGTCAGTCGTCGTCTGTGGTGTGTGTCGGTGTCGTGTGTGTCAGTGTCGTGTGTGTGAGACGTCGTGTGTCGTGTGTGTCGGTGTTGTGTGTGAGACGTCGTGTGTGTGAGTCGCTATTGTGTATGAGACGTCGTGTGTGTGTCAGTGTCATCTGTGTCGTGTGTGTCGTGTCGTGTGTCGGCGTGTGTATGTGAGACGTCGTGTGTGTGTGAGACGTCGTGTGTGAGAGATGTCGTGTGTCGGCGTGTGTGTGTGTCGGCATGTGTGTGTGTCGGCATGTGAGAGACGTCGTGTGTGTGTGTTGGCATGTGAGAGACGTTGTGTGTCGGCATGTGTGTGTGTGTCAGCGTGTGTGCGACATCATGTGTCGTGTGTCTGTGTGTGGGCGTGTGTTGTGTGTGTGTGTGTTGACGTGTGTGAGAGACGTCGTTTGAAGTGCGTGAGTGTGTGTCGGCGTGTGTGAGAGACGTGTTTCTGTGTGTGAGACGTTGTGTGTCGTGTGTGTGTGAGACGTGGTTGTGTGTGTATTGTCTTGAGTGTTTTGTTGAGTGTGAGATGTGTTGTGGGTCGTGTTGAGTGTGTGAGTGTGACGTGTTGTGGGTCGTGCTGTGTTGAGTGTGACATGTTGTGGGTCGTGTTGTGTTGAGTGGGTGTGTGTGACATGTTGTGGGTCGTGTTGTGTTCAGTGGGTGTGTGTGTGACATGTTGTGGGTCGTGTGTGTGATGTTTTGTGTGTGATGCTTTCCACGTCGTGGTGTGTGTGTGTCTGTGTCGTGTGTTAATTTTGTGTGTCGTGTTGTGTGCCGTTTTGTGTCATCGTGTGTGTGTGACGTGTGTGCGTCCGCGCGTTGGACGTATTGTGCGTGTCCGTGTGGGAAGTGCGAAGTGGGATGGCTCAACTTGCCACCCGCTTCCCCAGCACTTTATCCCCCTGTCGTAAACATGACCCTACCCCCTCCCTAGGGTGCTACTGACACTAAAACGACCTAAAAGACCCCCGACTTACCACTATTGGCTGGCACCCCATTGCCACCCGCACTTCTATGCTGCTGCTGGCCAAACCCTCCCCCCAAATCTCAACCCCACCCCCTACCCGGAACCCAACTGGAACCCTGACCCCATAACCTGCCCCCCAACTCGAAACCCCTGAACCAAAACTGGAGCCCAACCCTCACCCCAACCCCAACCTCCAGCTCTGAACCCAGCCCCTCGAAGACCGACACCGCTTTAAGCCAGAGCCCAGTTCCCCATTCCCACCCTGGGCAACAACAGTGCAAACCACACCCTCCTGCCCCCCGCCCAGGAATCCTGCTTCTTACCACCCCTTCTTTGGAAATGAACCTTTTCTCCACTTGCATCCCACACACCTTCATTCTCCTCTGAGGGGTTATTTAGTGACAGGGGTCTACACAAGGCAACTCTTTGCTATTCCAGCGTAACAGGACACAGAGAAGTGAAAACAGTGCAAACAACATTCCACGAGTTTTCAGGAGGTTTAAACACCCAATACAGTTGCACATTGAACAGTCGCTTTGATCTCTACTAACACACACATCCGTTGGCCTGAACACACTCTGACACAAGCTGCTCTTTCAGCGTCACACCTTGTACAAACATTACTGCAACCGCGTGTAGGGCAGCGTGACCCCCGGGGGTCTGTGAGCTGGTTTCAGGGCGTCCGCAGGACCCCGCAGCTTCGCCTCCCCGCCTGTTCCACCCACCGCCTGTGCTTCCCCGGAGGGATCTCCAGACTGTCAGTGCTGCCCGGAGCTTCCCTTCCCTGCCAGGCCTGAGCCACCAGTGCTTGTAACCAGGCCACTCACAGCCTCCCCACGGGGAGCGTATGGACACAAACCGGCTGGAGAGCAGTTAGGGCAGGAATCCCTGGAGACTCGGGGAGCATCTTCAGCGGATGAGGGTGACACACCCCACAGGAGCTGAATTTCCCACTCGGGTCTAAGTCGTGCCATGTGGATGGGGCAGCACTGTTGGGATGCTCTGTTTGCTGCGGTGGATCCACTGGGGGTTGATGTCGTGGGGGTCGAGTGAAGACCCACGAAATTGACAGCAGAGCGCTCTCCGGTCGCCGTTGGGACTGCGCCGGGAACGGCAGGAGGAAGGGAAGTCGACCGAAGAGCTTCTCCCGTCGACCCAGCCCAGTGTAGACACAGCAGTAAGTCGACCGAAGCGACGTCAAATCCAGCTCTGTTATTCATGCAGCGGGAGCAGCGTAACTTAGGACAATTTACTGTGGTAGGATAGACACAGTGTGAGGCCTGAGTTTCCCCTGCAGTCTGGATGCTCAAACACCAGCTTGGCAACACAAGTCAGCAAGCCCAGGCCACATACAGACAGGCTCAGTGTGCAGTGTGGACACACCCTCAGACAACCCCAGTATTGTCAAAGGAGGAAATCCTTCCTGTGTTTTGACTTGCTGGGAGAAGAGCCGAGTGACATTGGAGCTCACCGAGCTTCACTGACAAACGCAGCACTCCAGCACCTGAGCTCTCGGGCTCCCTGTTGAAAGAAAAGCTGAAGGAGCGACCAAGGTGAAAGAGAGGTGCTCGTCTTGGGCCAAGGGCAGGGAGTCCCACCCTCAAAGCGAGAGCAGTTCTCTCTTTGTCTGTCTGTGTTGGGGCAGGAACGATAACACGTCCTCCTGCATTTGCTATTTCAGAGAGTAGTTTCTGGCTGTCTTCTCAAAGACAGGGTGCAAACCAGGCCTCAAACCTGACTGAGAGGAAACAAGAACGGTGCAGCTCGACTGAGCCAGCGGAGAATTGAGATGTGCCCCTTTGCTCGAGTGAGGGAATGACCCGTGAGGGGACTGGAAACCTGACCGGCCAATTCTTAACTTGCACTCTCTCAGCATCTTTCCTCTGAGTGCCGTCACGGTAGTTTCAATACTCCAGCACCGGACGCCCTGCCAGCTCTGGGCCCGACAAGCTTTCCTTGGGATTGGATTCTGGAGAGCAGGGGTGCAGGGAAGCAACAGGTGCATGTGACTCCGTGGTGAGGTTTTCCTTGCAAGATGTGTGTGTGAGTCTGTGTGTTGTAGGAAGCACTGAGGGTGGCACTCTCACTGAATCCACAGAGGGCGACGGTGGTGGGAGTGAGACAGTAGAAGTATAAAGGGGCAAGGATGGGCAGAACGATGATGACTGTGTTGTGTTTCATTCCTTAGATGTGGGGCCACCACCTTTCTCTTTAGCCTTGTAGTATCCCAGGGGTAAAACTAACCATCTGTCCAGCTACAAGGGCGTGTTTGTGTTCATTCCTGCGAGCCACACAGGGGTTTGATGTTGCTGCTTCCAATCCTCTGGCTCTGCCGGGAGAAGGGGCAATTCAGGCCATCACTGAGCTGAGGGAGGGAGATGAAATAAGATTGGTCCCAAAGATTGATCCCTGAGGAACTCCACTGGTAACCTCCCTCCAGCCTGACAGGTCACCTTTCAGCAGGACCCGCTATAATCTCCCTGTTAACCATTTCCCTACCCATCTTTCAATTTTCATATTGATCCCCATCTTTGCCAGTTTAACTAATAATTCCCCATGTGGCACCATATCAAACGCCTTCCTGAAATCTAGGTCATTTAGATCCACTGCGTTTCCTTTGTCTAAAAAATCTGTTACTTTCTCAAAGAAGGACATCAGGTTGGTTTGGCATGATGTACCTTTTGTAAAACCATCTTGTATTTTGTCCCATTTACCATTGACCTCAATGTCCTTAACTACTTTCTCCTTCAATTTTTTTTCCAAGACCTTGCATACTACAGATGTCGAACTAACAGGCCTGTAGTTACCCGGATCACTTTTTTTCCGCCCTTTCTTAAAAATAGCAACTATGTTCGCAATTCTCCAATCAAACGGTACAACCGCTGAGTAGACAGATTCATTACAAATTCTTGCTAATGGGCTTGCAATTTCATGTGCCGGTTCCTTTAATATTCTTGGATGAAGATTATCTGGGCCCCCTGATTTAGTCCCATTAAGCTGTTCGAGTTTCGCTTCTACCTCAGATATGGTAATATCTACCTCCATCTCCTCCTTCCCATTTGTCATGCTACCATTATCCCTAAGATCCTCATTAGCCTTATTAAAGAGTGAGGCAAAGTATTTGTTTCGATGTTGGGCCATGCCTAGATTATCCTTGACCTCCACTCCATCCTCAGTGCTTAGCGGTCCCACTTCTTCTTTCTTGGTTTTCTTCTTATTGACATGGCTATAGAACCTTTTACGATTGGTTTTACTTCTCTTTGCAAGGTCCTTCTCACTTTATCCCTTCATGTTCTGACCTCAAGAAGGTAGCTTCCCTTGCTGATCCCTCCCATCTTCCACTCCCTGTATACTTTCTCCTTTTTCTTAATCACATCTCCGAGATGCTTGCTCATCCAGCTTGGTCTACAACTCCTGCCTATGAATTTTTCCCCCTTTCTTGGGATGCAGACTTCTGATAGCTTCTGCAGCTTTGATTTAAAGTAATCCCAGGCCTCCTGCCTTTAGATCCCTAAAGCTCTTCAGTCCAATCCACTTGCCTAACTCATTTCCTTCATTTTTCAAAGTCAGCCCTTTTGAAATAAAAAACCCTAGTTGCAGATTTATTTTTTGTTGATCCTTCCGTTCAGTTGGAACTGAATTAGCTCATGATCGCTCGAACCAAGATTGTCCCCTACAACCATTTCTTCTAGGAGGTCCTCACTTCTCACCAAAACCAAATCTAGAATGGCACCCCCTCTTGTCGGTTCAGCAACTACTTGATGAAGGAATCCATCTAACAGCATCTAGGAACATCTGAGCCCGATTATTATTACTAGCACTCGTCCTCCAGTCTAGATCTGGGAAGTTAACGTCTCCCATGATCACGCAGTTTCCATTCGTATTTCCTTCATTAAAAACATTAAAGAGGACTCTATCCATACCCACATTAGATCCCGACGGTCTCTAGCACACTCCAAGCACTATCCCAGGGGAGGCTCGAGTCCTTTTCTTCCCCAATGTCATTTTTGCCCAGACGGACTCTGTCTTATCCATTCCATCGCTGATTTCTTTACATTCTACCTCCTCATTGATAGACAGTGCTACTCCACCACCTTTACCTTTATTTCAGTCTTTTCTAAACAGCACATACCCTTCAATACCCGTAGTGCAGTCATGACTACTATTCCACCCTGTTTCTGTTATCCCTAGAATATCTGGTTTCACTTCCTGCACCAGTAGCTCTAGTTCCTCCATTTTGTTACCTAGGCTCCTTGCATTAGTGTACAAACATCTTCATTTTTGCTGTTTGGCCTCGCTCACGTTCTTTACCCAATGAGGCACGGTCATTCTACAGCCAGTAGAAAATATTAGACTGGTGTCCACACTGCCCTTCTTCCTTATAGCCATTCTCCCACCCACGGCTGTATCCTTTCTTCCTTTGTTTTCTTCAATCTCAAGGCTAAAATCCGGCGTGGAGATTACCTGGACATCTCCCAACCAACCATCTCCCCCAGATTCCTAGTTCAAAGCTCTCTTAATCAGTTGTGCCAGCCTCCATCCTAGAAGTCTATTTCCTTCCCTACTCAGATGAAGTCCATCCCGAGAGAACTGTCCTCTGTCCAGGAATGCCTCCGCGTGGCTGTACATCCCAAAGCCCTCCTTTTGGCACCACTGCCTAAACCATCTGTTGATAGTCATAATCTTGTCATGCCTTTGTTGCCCTTCTCTAGTAACAGGCAAAATATCACGACAGATCACCTGAGCCTCGATTTCCTTAAGTGTCTTCCCCAGCCTAGCACAGTCTCCCTTATTACTTTCCAGTGAGAATCTAGCCGTATCATTTGTTCCCACATGAAGGATAATTAGGAGATTCTTTTCCGCTCCCTTTAGGATCCTTTGCAACCTCAGATCTACATCCCATATCTTAGCACCTGGAAGACAACACATCCTTCTATTCTCTGGATCAGCTCTGGTTACAGGCCTGTCTAGTCTTCTCAGTAAAGAGTCCCCGATCACGTAGCCCTGCCTTTCCCTGGTGACGGTGCTATTCTCCAGTCTATCCCCTGTTCCCTCTGGCTGCAAGTTCTTTCCATTTCCTACTCTCCCTTAAAAAGAAAAGGAGTACAAACCAATTTTTTTGAGCATAAGCTGTAGCTCACGAAAGCCTATGCTCAAATAAATTGGTTCGTCTCTAAGGTGCCACAAGTACTCCTTTTCTTTTTGCGAATAGAGACTAACACAGCTGTTACTCTGAAACCTACTCTCCCTTGTAATCCTCTTCAACCCATCCTGTATCCTCCTGGGGCTCATATTTGGTGTAGCCTCCATTGACTCTTCCCCTTTTCCAATAGGACTAGCCGCCCTTCTCTTCTTCCTTGCCCCTCCACCTTCAGTGACTACCTGCTGAGCCCCTTCTTCATTTTCCAACTCTCAAAACCTATTCCTGAGCTCTATTTCTCCTTCACGAGCCCATCTTTTACTCTGCCTGGTTCTTTTAGTCACATGTTTCCACTGGCCACTTTCCTCACCCAGAAGTCTCCCCTCAGAATTCCTCAGTCCTGCTTCCATCTGCAAGTCTGAGCTTTTCCCTACAGATACCTCATGTCTTTGTTCCATCATCTGCTCAAACCCCTTTCTAAGCTCAACCAGACTTTCCACCTGCATCTCCAAACCTCGGATCTTCTCCTCCATCCACCCGGTGCTGGCCAAATTCTCGGCACGGAAAACAGGAGGTTAAGGTGGGACAATTTTCCCCCAGCTAGGCCTTTGTCCCTTCGAGTCCTTGGGGTTTGTCTTTTTTGGTTTCCCTTTTCCTGCTTCCCTCCCTCCACTGGCAAGGAGGGGGCTGCTCTGTAGCCCTCATGGTGGGAGGCCTCCCAAAGAGATGGGACAGGAAGCGTGCTCTGAGAGTGATCCTCACCGGTGACCTGAGCCATCCCTGGGCCATCCGGGGAACCCTCAGCCCACCGCCAGAGTCTCCACGCTGATTGGCTGAGCAGGGGGTCTCATGGCAGGGAGGAGACTCAGGACTTTGTTGTTCTCGTTTAAGGCCCAGCAAATAAGCCAGAACCAATCATCTGCTTGGTGAATTGTTCTCCTTCTCGCTGCTGATTGTCTCTGAGCCGTTCCTGGTTCTTGCTGGTGTTCTCGTGCTTCTAAAACACTTGCTGAAAAATCAGTGTGAATGGTTGTTGGTCTGTAGCTCATTCCAGGTCCCTTTATTCTGATCATTCAGTGTGTGAAACTCCAGACTGATGGTTAGTTTGAAACTCAGGACACCCGGGTCCTGTTCCCAACTCTATCCCAGCAGGTTGTGTGATGGAAGACAAGGCCCTTCACCTTTCTCTGCCTTTGTTTCTCCCTCTGTCAGTTGGGGAGAACAATCCTCTCACACCTGCCTCCCGGCGCTCTGTTTGAGAGCGTCACTCGTAGCAGTGTATCGTAGGAGGTGTCCTATCGGGTTGAGTCATTCCAGAGGATGATGTCGTGCAGCAGAACCCCGTTTTCCCAACCTGGCGTGACACAGCTTTCCATGTGAACCGAACCAACCGCGCACACAGGTCCAAAAGCCGGCGATTTCTCCTTTGGCCGCTAGATGGCGCTGCAGGCTCCCACTTCCCCCTTCTCCTGGTCAGCGCAATGGGGGTTAGTCTCCCCAAAACGAACGCCCTTCTCACTTTGAACGTTCCTTGACGTGCACCCTGTGGACTGTCGGGATACGTGTCCAAAAGTTGCAGGGCTTGTTTCATGGTCTACACAACGACAATCTTTCTTCCTTTTTAGACGTGACGACCTTTTTGGTCAAGATCCTTGAACATTCAGGGACTTATCCTGGAAGACCCAAAGTATTTGGGACATAAGACTTGTCTGGAAGGGCGCACAGGGCTAAAGTGTTTTTGGCCATAACATGTGACTTGTCGCAAGAATGACGTCCATCCCCCTTCCAAACAAGCCCCAAATGAGCTGTTACCAGAATTGCCCTTTACTTTGGGATACGCCCATTTGTTAGGATTACTCTTCTGGTGGGGGGAGATTCTGCAATTCTGTCAATGTGCTGCTTGTGTCACTTGTGTTTTCCTATGGAGTGCTACTCCTTCCTTCTGCAAGTTCCCTCCCAGTGGAGCGACCCTGCAGGACCTCGGTTCCCAGGGCTGGGGTCTTCCAGCCCCCAAATCTGATGAACACACACACACACACACACACACACACACACACATGAACATAGCATGTCTGAGAGGACTGGGGAATCAGCACTCACAAGCTGACCCCTTATGTGTCCCTGGACTGAGTCAGCTGGATTGAACAGCAATTTAAAGCTGTTACCCTCATATGTCCTTGGTCTCACAGGGCTGGGCTCAGCAACACCTTAATCTGCCAACCTCCTATGCCCCCAGGTTCAGCACCTCCCTATCCCCACCTTCACCCCACAACCATT
The DNA here is from genome assembly GCF_015237465.2 of Chelonia mydas. Lineage (NCBI taxonomy): Eukaryota > Metazoa > Chordata > Testudines > Cheloniidae > Chelonia > Chelonia mydas. Next base: position 57,094 of record NW_025111281.1, on the reverse strand, counting down.
CTGCTAGTAACCCACTTGATGAGCAAACCCCACAGGATTTTTGGGGCTGCAGGGATCTTTAGCTTGGGTACAAGGAGCGTTGCTGCAGAGTGAATGGAGAAGCCAAAAACACCCATGGAGGTGGGGTGGGGTGGAGAGCAATCAGCTTAACCATGAAAGTTATTTATTTCCAGTTAGTAACCTTACAAGGGGAGCCAAACAAACAAAACCCTTCCAAGATAAAATCTAACTGAAATTTGATGACAAAAGTTAGGGCTAGTAAACTATAACTGATCACATGAGGCAGGGTCAGGAGGCTATACCTAGAAAGAGACAGAGGCACAGAAAGAGACAGATGGATCTCAGCACTCCTTGAAGCTGGAATCGATCAGGGTTCCCAGGGTGGCCTTGGTAGCTGAGGGACCGGAGCGCTGGAGCCAGGCAGAGCCCCCAGCAGGATCAGTGAGGAAAAGCGAATGAGGAGGACTTGTGGCACCTTAGAGACTCACCAATTTATCTGAGCATAAGCTTTCATGGGCTAAAGCCCACTTCATCAGATGCATGCAGGGGAAAATACAGCAGGAAGATATCGATATAGATATATACAGAGAAGAGGAGAAAATGGGGGTTGCCATACCAGCTCTTAATGAGACCAATCGATTAATTGGGCTGTTAGCAGCAGGAGAAAAAAACACTTTTGTTGTGATACCTTAATCGATTGGTCTCGTTAAGAGTTAGAATGGCAACCCCCATTTTCTCGTCTTCTCTGTGTATATATATCTATATATCTTCCTGCTGTATTTTCCACTGCATGCATCTGATGAAGTGGGCTTTAGCCCATTAAAGCTTATGCGCAAATAAATTGGTTAGTCTCTAAGGTGCCACAAGTACTCCTCGTTCTTTCTGCTGAAACAAACTAACACGGCTATCACTCTGAAGCCTCACCAAAGGCTCTTACGTAAATTAAGTTGTCATGGGATAAGAGGGAAGATCCTTTCATGGATTGAGACCTGGTTAAAAGACAGGGAACAAAGGGTAGGAATAAATGGTAAATTTCCAGAATGGAGAGGGGTAACTAGTGATGTTTCCCAAAGGTCAGTCCTAGGACCAATCCTATTCAACTTATTCATAAACAATCTGGAGAAAGGGGTAAACAGTGAGGTGGCAAAGTTTGCAGACGATACTAAACTGCTCAAGATAGTTAAGACCAAAGCAGACTGTGAAGAACTTCAAAAAGATCTCACAAAACTAAGTGATTGGGCAACAAAATGGCAAATGAAATGTAATGTGGATAAATGTAAAGTAACGCACATTGGAAAAAATAACCCCAACTATACATACAATATGATGGGGGCTAATTTAGCTACAACTACTCAGGAGAAAGATCTTGGCGTCATCGTGGATAGTTCTCTGAAGACGTCCACGCAGTGTGCAGCGGCAGTCAAAAAAGCAAACGGGATGTTAGGAATCATTAAAAAAGGGATAGAGAATAAGACGGAGAATATCTTATTGCCCTTATATAAATCCATGGTACGCCCACATCTTGAATACTATGTACAGATGTGGTCTCCTCATCTCAATAAAGATTTACTGGCATTAGAAAAGGTTTAGAAAAGGACAAGTAAAATGATTAGCAGTTTGGAACGGGTCCCATATGAGGAGAGATTAAAGAGGCTAGGACTTTTCAGCTGGGAAAAGAGGAGACTAAGGGGGGATGTGATAGAGGTCTATAAAATCATGAGTGGTGTGGAGAAGGTGAAGAAGGAAAAGTTATTTGCTTGTTCCCATAATATAAGAACTAGGGGCCACCAAATGAAATTAATGGGCAGCAGGTTTAAAACAAATAAAAGGAAGTTCTTCTTCACTCAGCGCACAGTCAACCTGTGGAACTCCTTGCCTGAGGAGGTTGTGAAGGCTAGGACTATAACCGGGTTTAAAAGAGAACTGGATAAATTCATGGAGGTTAAGTCCATTAATGGCTATTAGCCAGGATGGGTAAGGAACGGTGTCCCTAGCCTCTGTTTGTCAGAGGGTGGAGATGGATGGCAGGAGAGAGATCACTTGATCATTACCTGTTAGGTTCACTCCCTCTGGGACACCTGGCATTGGCCACTGTCGGTAGACAGGATACTGGGCTGGATGGACCTTTGGTCTGACCCAATATGGCCATTCTTAGTTTCTTATGTTCTTGTGTTTTCAAACATCAGGTCTTGGTTTTGTTTTGGTGTTTCTCCTACCTGTCCATATTTTCATCAGCACCCTTTGGGAGCTCCCCTTCTTAGGGTGGCTGAAAATCACAACTAAAATTTTTATTTAAATTATGACATTTAAATATAGGGTTTTTTTGAAAATTTACATCAAATTTCTTATCTACATATTGCTAGTTCTTCTCTTCCATTTTATGGTCTTAAATTGTCAAAGTGCATGTTTTCTGCTTGTTGTTTTTTTAGTTTCCTAAGTGTTAATAAGATTTCGGATTTTATGTCGATATTTTTCTACTAAGAAGTTTCACATGTAAAATGCTCATCTGTGCTGAAAAAGACAAGCCCAAGGCCTCCTTAATATCCCCTAGTATGAGACTATACAGACGCAGAATTGAAAATCAAGAAGCCTGTGCTCTGCGCCTCCTTGGTCAAGAGCTTTGAGATCTATTAGTGAAAAGTGACGTGGAAGAGCGAGAGGATTTCTTTTTGAAAACTTTGGCCGGTATAAAAAAAATTGCTATTGTAAATTACTGAGAGTTTAAATAACTTTTTATTGTTAAAACAAAACTGTTTTACTGTTGAAGTGACAGATTTTATGCCACTACAAGACAAATTCTTAATAAAAATACACAGAGTCCCTGACGCTGCAAATGCTCCCTGAACTTTAAACCACGGGACTGTTTCTATGAGTAAAGTTCTGTGTCTGTTTAAGTGTCTGCAGGATCCGGGAATTAATTTTCAATATTTGGATTTTTGCATATAGCAATTTTATAAATCATGAGACCCAGTGGCTGGGAGGTGTGGGGGCTGCGGGCTCTGGGGTGGGGCTGGGGATGAGGAGTTTGGGGTGCAGACAGGGCAGGATTAATGCAGGGGCTTTAGGGGCTGCAGCCCTGGGCTAAGGTGAACTCTGCAAAAAGATCTCCAGGCTAACAGAAATGCAGATCTTTTTGTGGGGCCCCCTTAGCCCAGGACCCTGGGCTGCGGCCACTAATGTCCCTGCGTCCGGCCCTTCCTAGCGGGGAGCAGGGAGGCAGCTTCGTGCACTGCTGTCCCTCCCTCACTGTGCTGGGCTGGAGCTGGAGCTGAGAGTGCCTGGAAGCTCCGCCCACCCGCTGCCCTCGCCTGCAGGCTCCACCCCCACAGCTCCCATTGGCCGGGAACCGCAGCCAATGGGATCTGTGGGGGCGGTGCCTGCAGGCAAACGCAGGGCAGCGCAAGGAGCAACCTTCCACCCCCGGGGCCGCAGCCAGGGACGTCCGTGCCGTGCCGGCAGCTGCAGGGTCACTCCGGGGGGAGCAGCGCAGGGCCAGGGCAGGCAAGGAGCCTGCCTCAACCCCAGTGCGCCACCAAATGGGAGCTGCCCCAGGCAAGCACCCCGCACCTCAAGCCCCAGCTCTGAGCCCCCTCCTGCACCCGAACTCCCTCCCAGACCCCCACCCCAACCTCCTGCCCTGAGCCCCCTCCTGCACCCTAACTCCCTCCCAGACCCCCACCCCCACCCCAACCTCCTGCCCTGAGCCCCCTCCTGCGCCCTAACTCCCTCCCAGACCCCCACCCCCACCCCAACCTCCTGCCCTGAGCCCCCTCCCGCACCCTAACTCTCTCCCAGACCCCCACCCCCACCCCAACCTCCTGCCCTGAGCCCCCTCCCGCACCCTAACTCCCTCCCAGACCCCACCCCCCCACCCCAACCTCCTGCCCTGAGCCCCCTCCCGCACCCTAACTCCCTCCCAGACCCCCACCCCCACCCCAACCTCTTGCCCTGAGCCCCCTCCTGCACCCTAACTCCCTCCCAGACCCCCCCCCCACCCCAACCTCCTGCCTGAGCCCCCTCCTGCACCCTAACTCCCTCCCAGACCCCCACCCCAACCTCCTGCCCTGAGCCCCCTCCCGCACCCTAACTCCCTCCCAGACCCCCACCCCCACCTCCTGCCCTGAGCCCCCTCCTGCACCCGAACTCCCTCCCAGACCCCCACCCCCACCCCAACCTCCTGCCCTGAGCCCCCTCCCGCACCCTGACTCCCTCCCAGACCCCCACCCCCACCTCCTGCCCTGAGCCCCCTCCTGCACCCGAACTCCCTCCCAGACCCCCACCCCCACCCCAACCTCCTGCCCTGAGCCCCCTCCCGCACCCTGACTCCCTCCCAGACCCCCACCCCAACCTCCTGCCCTGAGCCCCCTCCCACACACTAACTCCCTCCCAGACCCCCACTCCCACCCCAACCTCCTGCCCTGAGCCCCCTCCTGCACCCTAACTCTCTCCCAGACCCCCACCCCAACCTCCTGCCCTGAGCCCCCTCCCGCACCCTAACTCCCTCCCAGACCCCCACCCCAACCTCCTGCCCTGAGCCCCCTCCCGCACCCTAACTCCCTCCCAGACCCCCACCCCCACCCCAACCTCCTGCCCTGAGCCCCCTCCCGCACCCTAACTCCCTCCCAGACCCCCAACCTCCTGCTCTGAGCCCCCTCCCGCACCCTAACTCCCTCCCAGACCCCCACCCCAACCTCCTGCCCTGAGCCCCCTCCCACATTCCAAACCCCTGATCCCCAGCCCTGCCCCAGAGCCCGCACCCCCAGTCAGCCCCCTCACCACCTTCCGCACCCACCCCCCTGCCTCAACCTGCAGCCCCTCCTGCGCTCTGACCCTGCATTTTTCACCACAGCCTGGAGCCTGGGGGCCACAAAATCGAATAGCCCTGGGCCCAAAGAGGCTGCACGGGGGCTCAGGCCAGAGGACTCCCCCAAGCCCTCTCCCCACCAGCAGCACGGTGCTCCAGGGGGAAGGGGACTCTCTCCCTTGCCGGGCGCTGGCAAGAGGGAGATCTGGGGGAAGGGGCCTCTCTCCCCGCACTGGCAGCCGCGAGCTCTGGGGCCAGGAGAGGGGCCTGTGGCAGCCCTTCATCCCCAGCTGGCTCCCCTCCCATCTACCCCTCTCCTCTCCAGGCCCCTGCTGCGTGGCCCTTCATCGCTGGTGTGCGAGCGCGCGGCTGAGAGGGAACTTAGACTCCAACCCCCTGCTCGAAGCAGGACCAAGCCCAACTAAATCATCCCAGCCAGGGCTTGGTCAAGCCGGGCCTTTGACACCTCGAAGGAAGGAGATTCCACCGCCTCCCGAGGGAACCCATCCCAGTGCTTCACCACCCTCCTAGTGAAAAAGTGTTTCCTAACATCCAACCTAGACCTCCCGCACTGCAACTGGAGACCATTGCTCCTTGTTCTGTCATCTGACACCACTGAGAACAGGCGAGCTCCATCCTCTTCAGGTCGCTGAAGGCTGCTATCAAATCCCCCCTCACTCTTCTCTGCAGACTAAATAACCCCAGTTCCCTCAGCCTCTCCTCATAAATCATGTGCTCCAGCCCCCTAATCATTTTCATTGCCCTCCGTTGGACTCTCTACAATTTGTCCACATCCTTTCTGTAGTGGGGGGACCAAAACTGGACACAATACTCCAGGTGTAGCCTCACCAGTGCCAAATAGAGGGGAAGAATCATTTCCCTCGATCTGCTGGCAATGCTCCTACTAATGCAGCCCAATATGCCGTTAGCCTTCTTGCTGTTAGCCTTCATGTCCAGCTTCTCGTCCACTGTAACCCCAGGTCCCTTTCTACAGAACTGCTGCCGAGCCACTCGGTCCCCAGCCTGCAGCGATGCATGGGATTCTTCCATCCTAAGTGCAGGACTCTGCACTTGTCCTTGTTGAACCTCATCAGATTTCTTTTGGCCCAATCCTCCAGTTTGTCTATCCAGAAAAGGGGTAGGGTCCAACTTTTCATTTCTACTTGATAGCACGTTATTTAATAGAATGGATACATTCAGGAGCAATAATGGTCTCGATGAGGTTTGAAATGCAATGTCCTGAGCTTGGCCTTGGGGTGACGGTTTATTTGTGACTTTCCTGTTGTGAAGGAGGAGGAATAACATGGGTCTGAGATTCTCAGATTTATTCATTTGCAGAGTGGAAGAATGTGAGAATGGGCCTTCATGGGGTGAGATGGGACCTTCAGGGAAGTCTCTTGACGTGTTTCTTTTAAATTACAGAGTCTAGCAGGGCTCTGCTGTTTATTCCCTGCAGGTATCATGCATTCCTAGATCTGGAAGGTTTAGCTCAGTGGTTCTGAACCCGTGGCCTGTGGGCCACTTGCAGCCGAATCAGCACACAGCTGTGGCTCATGTGACATCCTCAGGGCATTCAGGTAGTATCTGTGTTGTGTGGATGCAGCCCACATAAGGAGGGGGCTCAGGACTGGGGCAGAGGGTTGGAGTGTTGGGGGAGAGGGCTCCAGCTGGGGGGGTGGGCTCTGGGGTGGGCTTGGGGCTGAGGGGTTTGGGGTGCAGGAGGGGCTCAGGACTGGGGCAGAGGGTTGGGGTGCTGGGGGTGTGAGCTCTGGGGTGGGGTTGGGACTGAGGGGTTTGGGTGCAGGAGGGGGCTCAGGACTGGGGCAGAGGGTTGGAATGCTGGGGAAGAGGGCTCCAGCTGGGGGGGGTGGGCTCTGGGGTGGGGTTGGGGCTGAGGGGTTTGGGGTGCAGGAGGGGGCTCAGGACTGGGGCAGAGGGTTGGAATGCTGGGGAAGAGGGCTCCAGCTGGGGGGGGTGGGCTCTGGGGTGGGGTTGGGGCTGAGGGGTTTGGGGTGCAGGAGGGGCTCAGGACTGGGGCAGAGGGTTGGGGTGCGGGGAGTGAGGGCTCCTGCTAGGGGTGCAGGCTCTGGGGTGGATCCAGGGATGAGGGGGTACAGGCTGTAGCGGGCAGTGAGGAGTCCCCCCAGCCCTCTCTCTGTGCAGCAGCCCGGGGCCAAGGGAGAGGCACCTCTCCCCACCTGCACGGCCTTGATAGCCTGCTGCACAGCCGCGCGGCTTAGAGGGAACTTAGGTAGCTTCCAGGCAGCATGAAGGAAACACCACTGAGTGGTGCGATCCCCACAGTCATTGATACAAACAGGCTGCTCCAGGTGTCATGGCAGTCACACAGCCAGACAGCTTTGGACTGGTTGGGAGACACCCCCAGTGATGCCCTGGAGGTATGGCTGGAGGAGGAGGAGGAAATTGGGCAGTTACCTCTGCATGACATTGTCCTGGAGTGGCTTCCCTGGGTGGAGTGCCACGTCTGGGCTTGGCCGACTAGCGTGGGCTGGTGGGGCAGGAGAGTGCTGCAGAGCTGGGAGGAATGGCTGTGGGAACGGGACGTGGGGAGGTTGAAGTGTAGGTTCCCGAAGGCCTGTGCAGCGCTCAGCCCGGAGCTGCAGGGGTGGAGTCCTGACACGAGAGTTCCCCTCGGCCCCAAGAAGCATGTGGCCAGGGCCAGTCTTAGGGCAGGGCAGTGTGGGCCCCTGCCTAGAGTGCTGTAGCGAGGGACACCGTGGTGCAGAGGCTGCCTGCGGGGTGCAGCCTGGCGTGGCAAGAGCGTCTGCTTCCCTGCTCCTGGGCAGAGCCCCCCTGCTCCCCACCCTCAGGGTGTCCCTCCCAGCCTGGCTCCAAGTTCTGCCCCCGCCCTCTGCCCCTGCTAGCCGGGTCTCCCTGTGACGCTGCACTCCGGATGCTTTACGGAAATGTGCTCAGGAGTATGAATATGACGTAACTGGAATATGCTTTATGCAAACTGCCTCTTGTGACAGATCATTGAAAAAGTTCTCATCAACTGAATGTGTTCATCCTGTTTGTCTGCATGTGTCATTTCCATGTCTGAAGTTAGAAATACGAGGTATAAACGTGGATTACTAATGTCGTCAGACGAAGGGAGGGCCATTAATGGTATTTCAGGAACTGGATGGCTCCAGTTAACTAGAACTAGTTGTGAATGGTTTTGTTTTCCTGTAAGTCTTCCTGCGGATGTGTGGGCTAGCCCATAAAGTATGGAGACTGGGGTCTCACAGGGACATGTGACCATGTCACCTGATACTGGAATCCATCTTAAACCAGGTACTTTTCCATAAGGAACTGGGAGGGTCAAGCTGAAATAAGGACTCCCGCCTTTTGCCAGATCTATATAAGGGGGTGAAACAGGAGGGAAGCTGCGGCCAGTCAGCAGAAAGCCCCTGCTCACCATCCAGGATGTCTGCTGGAACTAACAGAAACTGAACGGGGAAGGATTGGGCCTGGACTAGAAATGCATCCAGTCTGTGAAAAAAACTTATTGGAACATCTTTGAGGGTGAGATATAACATGGAGCCAGTTTCTTAGTGTATTAGGTTTAGCCTTGTGTTTGTTTTATTTTACTTAGTAACTTACTTTGTTCTGTCTGTTATCTCTTAGAAACACTGAAATCCTACCTTTTATACTTAATAAAATCACTTTTGTTCATTAATAATCCCAGTGTAAGTCATTGGTCCCTGCGGGGAGAGCAGTGTGTGCAGATCTCTCTTTACAAGGAGAAAGAGGGCGAATAATATGAACTCACACTGCGTACAACTTACACAGGGTGAGAGGAGTTTATCTGGGGTTCAGGCCCCCAGGAAGGCGCTGCACTGGGTGCTGGGGCAAGACCCTGTAACTGAGCCGCCCCAGGGCTGAGTGAATCTCCGTGTCTGTATTCGGCAGAGGGTGTGGGCCTGTCTCTGGGTCTGTGCTGGAGGGGGCCTGCAGGGTCTGGCTCAGCAAGGCAGAGTCAAGGGGTGCCCAGGCTGGCAGAAGGGTTGGGCTCCGGGGCAGCTCAGGACGTCAAGTGACAGTCCCAAGGGGGGCTCTACAAGTGAACCCGCCACACTCCCCTTCCCCTCCCCCCACCCCCCCAGACTGTCCCAGCCCTGCCGTTCCTCTTTCCATGGGCCCAAAGGAAGATGAATGGGGCCAGCCAACGGGAGCTGGAAGTTGCCAGACTCTTCCAGGTTGGGAAGCGAGGGGAGGGGAAGGGAAGGGACTGGGAACTAAAACTGCAGGGCAGAGAGACCAGTAAATCTTAGAGGGCCCCGATCCAGTCCCCCAGCTTCTAGCCCACCCCCGCTCCCAGGGGACCTCTCCCTGTGCCCCAGCTAACACCCACCCAGCTTCCAGGGCCCCCCCGTGCCTCTAGGTCCCAGCCCACCCAACTCCCAGGAGGCCCCTCTCTGTGCCCCCAGAGCCAGGGGGACTCCTCCCTATACCCAGAGCTCCCAGCCCCCGGCCATGTCCACACAGCCCCCAGGAGGCCCCTTCCCTCTGCCCCACAGGTCCAAGCCTCCCAGTTCTCAGCCTCCTGCTGCAATTCTCCCCAGTTTTCAGGGTCCCCTGCTGCATGCCAGACTCTGACCCTACAGGTCCCCATGCTCCCCAGCTCTCAGGGGCTCCCCCTTTTTCTTACTCAGCCCAAAGGGACATGCTAGTGCAGGGGGTTGGGGATATTTCGGGAGTCAACCTTCCACCATCACCACCCATCCTAGCCACCTCCATTGCGCTGGAGCATGTTAACCCCCCCCCCCCAATAACCCCCTGCTCTGGGCCGGGGGAGGGGCACTTGAACACTGGTGATGCTCAGCATTGGGGTGGGAGAAATCTGCCCTTCTGGAGCCCGCATGTCACTGCCCCCTCCCAGTATCCCCACACCAGTGTGAGTCTATCTAGCCACCTCTGGTTCCTTCCCCCCCTTTCTGGGGCTCTCAGGTCACCGTGCGCCCCGGCCACCACAGCCCTCTGGTGTCCTCCTGTCACAGCGCCCCCCCTTGGGCTGCCGACCCTCTGGGCTCTGGCAGAGGAGCTGGATGTGGGGCTGAGTGGGAGAGGTTGGGAGGTGCAGGAGAGGGACGCCGGCCCCAGGGCCCACTCACCCTGTCGGAGCGCGGCCGAGCGCCTGCTCCATCGTCTTGGCTGTCCGGCTCAGCGACCAGATGAGGGGTCCCTGGGGCACTGGCTGGGGGAGTTAACGTGACCCCTGTGGGGTTTCCCATGGGGCCTGTCACCGTGGCATCCAGACGTGAATCACTGCGGGGCAAGACCGGCCCTCCGGGTGGGTGACGTGGTCAGGGAGGTGCTGTGGTTAAGAGGCAAGAAGCAGGGTGGGCCTGGAGTGCGAGGTCAAGGAAGGGAGTTGGGGCAATGGGGGGTAGAGGCAGGGTGGGCTGGGGGGAGAAGGGGAGCCTTGGAAGGCATCTACGGACAGGGGTGCCAACATACAGGTTTGCCCAGGGTGCTGTTTCCCCTAAGGATGGCCCTGCACGTGGCCAGCGCCAGGCGGGAGCTCCCCACATCCGAGAGGCTCAGGCGTGTAGCTAACCAGTGCAGTGCAGCTGGATCGACGGCTGGGGACACGTGTGCTGCTCCAGAGGGGTGCTGCTCGGCGGGGGCGTGAAGCTTGGCCCTGCACAGGAAGTTCCTGATGGCTTTGCCTGTCTGAGGTTCCTGAGTGGCATTGTGGGACTCATGTGCCTAATCCTTGCCCCCCGCACCAGCTCTTACAGCTTATCAAAGGCCTGGGCTATTTCTTCATGGTGCTGCAAGGCCTGGTTGGTTGCCCTGGCAAGGTCACCGGTATTCACGTGGGGTGGCCTGGACAGGTCGGTGGTGATAGGAGCTAATGCTTTGTTTTCTGCAATGAAGAGGGGAACCTTTGCTCCCCAGGCGAGTGTGGACACTCAGGTATTTGTGGTTCTGAGAGACCCACCTCACCCTCTGCTTCCCTGGCGCAGGAACCTTTCACTGGAGAGGAGACAGCAGCTCTGGACTATACTCTGGGGAGCTGCAGATGGACAGCTCTGTGCCAGGTGCTTCGGGGAGATCCCCGCTGATGGGTGGGAGGCGGATGGGGAGAGATTTTCTGGAACAGGCAGAGAAGATGCCACTGTGTAACACCCGAAACAGGAAAGGAAATAGGGGCGTGAAGGTGCCGTGAATCCGCCAAGGTGGAAGGGTGGGAAATGAATGTGCTGTAAGCAAAGAAATGACTGAAATATGTTGCAGTTTTGATTTTATTAGGAATTGATGCTCTGGGGAATGTTACATATTGACGGAAATATTCCAGATTGACTTTTTTTAGTAGAGTTGGACACTTAAAAATTAAATAACACCAATTGATTAAAAAAATTAACAAATAACAGAGTGCAGAAAGAGCCAGATTAACTCTCCTGTGGGCTATTAGATGTTGTGGGGCTCCTGGAGGCTTGGAGTAGAAGAGTGGGCTCAGGGCCAGGGCAGGGGATTGGAGTGTGGGAGGGGGTGCAGCTCCAGCTGGTGGGGTGGGCTCCAGGGTGGGGCCAGGGACGGGACGGGGGTTGAGGTGCAGCAGGAGGTTTGGCGTGCGGTATCTGGGACGGAGTTTGGATGTTCTCATATTGGAGGATTTTACCTTGAGGTGTGTTCCAGAGAGGCAGGGAAGGGTCTTGTTCAGAAAGGCAATGGGTAAACCAGGAAGATTTGTAGCGTTGCTATTTAGGAAGATGGTGCTCCCAGAGCTGGTGCAGGAGAGGAGCGGAAACACCCCCTGTCCTGCCAGCCGTTGCCGTGTGTGTCATGCCAAAATACAGCACTGTCCGCCCCTTAGAGAAGAGAATTTAACACCCGAAGCGCAAACAACACTGCCAAATTAATGCAATATTTGGTCTGAACCCAAGAGGTTAACGATGTCGCCACAAATGCCTTATCTCTATGCATCATGAAATGTCTCTGTAGCCTCCTCTGGGCTAGTTGCCTCCCATTAGAGTGATTGCTTGAAGCTGTGAAGGGAGCTAAAGGCTCGGGGCACAGATCACCCTGTGAGCCAAAGGACTTTGTTGCTTTTCCTCTTTCCCTAGCTGCTGTTACGATAAACATGCCAGCTCTGCCCTATGCTGGAGGTTTAACCCGCAAGGTGCTGCCCCAGCAGAAGGAGGTCTGTTGTTCATGGGAGATGGCAGATCCGTGTCCAACTCCCTTCTTTGCCAAGCTGATCCAGCTCATTCCTCCATTCAGTCCCGCGACACTGAACACAGTTAATGGCAGCTGGGGGCCCTGCAGATGCATGTGGACTTGAAATCTCCGGCACCCACCACACGAACAACGGCCCTGTCCCTTAGTCCCGCCATGTGTCTGCGTATTATGGCACCCAGTGGCTATTGCCAGCCCCCGGCACCGCATCATGAGGGCCAGGAGATGGACAAAGGTGACGGGCAGCAACTTGGGAGAGGCAGACCCCGCTCTGTGAGGATTTGCTCTCTGAAGTCCAGGAGATGGGGACGGGTGGGTGGGATGTAGCAAATGCTGCCAGCATAGCAAACGGGAGGATCGAGGTGCCAGTGTCTGCTACTGGTAGCAAATTGTGCCAGGGAGCAGTCTTGGGACGAGCCTCGTAGGAGCCCATCCCTGGTGCTGCTCAGCAGATCAGAGATTGAACGTCCTGGGTCAGAGGCCACCACTGCTGCCTTTATTGCCCTGGTTTTCAACCTATTTGCCATTGTGGACCGTGTACAGTATGACCTGTATGGCCCGGGGATGTCACATGGGTCACCGTCGTGTGTAGACTGGGCCACAAGCAGCCCATGGGCTACGGGTTGAGAACTTCTGCTTTAATGTGATCCAGGAACCGGGCTGAGCCGCTGCGGCTCCCCCGTGGGGTGTGAGCAGGGAGCGCCCTTCCCTAGCGCCCCTCTGCGCAGGGCCGGGGGAGTTCTCCGGGCGGGGGCTGGAACCAGCCCCTCGGGCAGCCCCAGGCTCTGCCAACACCAGCTCCTGAGCTGCAGACTCCAGGTGAGGGGAGAGACGTTTGGGAAAGGGCTGGGGCTGGGCAGGAAAGTGACTCTGCACCAATGGCCCCTCCTCACCACAGCTCTGCTCCCTGGCAGGGGTCTGCCAGTCCCAAAGCTGCTGCCCTCCCTGACACCCCCAGGCTGTTACCCAACCCCTCCTTCCTGGACAGGAGAGTGACTGCTGCGCCAGATTTTTAATCAGGGATGTGGGGAACCCAGGATATCTGCAGCGTGACAAGGTGAAGGAGAGAGGATGTGGGAGGGATGGCCCTGAGTTGGGGAGCTGCGGGGTTATGGGAGAGCCAGGAAGTAACAAAGGAGGTGATGTCATCATCATGAACAGATCGGATTATGAACAGGAGGCCACTAGACAAGAAACACATTTTACAGGCCACTATCCTCTGATCCCACTGAGGAGTACCAAAAGAAACTACACCATCTGCTCAAGAAACTCCCTAAAGATACACAGGAACAAATCCACACAGACACACCCCTAGAGCCCCGACCAGGGGTATTCTATCTGCTACCCAAGATCCATAAACCTGGAAATCCTGGACGCCCCATCATCTCAGGCATTGGCACCCTGACAGCAGGATTGTCTGGCTATGTAGACTCCCTCCTCAGGCCCTACGCTACCAGCACTCCCAGCTACCTTCGAGACACCACTGACTTCCTGAGGAAACTACAATCCATCGGTGATCTTCCTGATAACACCATCCTGGCCACTATGGATGTAGAAGCCTCTACACCATCATTCCACACAAAGATGGACGACAAGCCGTCAGGAACAGTATCCCCGATAATGTCACGGCAAACCTGGTGGCTGAACTTTGTAACTTTGTCATCACCCATAACTATTTCACATTTGGGGACGATTTGTACCTTCAAACCAGCGGCACTGCTATGGGTACCCGCATGGCCCCACAGTATGCCAACATTTTTATGTCTGACTTAGAACAACGCTTCCTCAGCTCCTGTCCCCTAACGCCCCTACTCTACTTGCGCTACACTGATGATGTATCATATGGACCCACAGGAAGGAGGCCCTTGAAGAATTCCCCTGGGACTTCAACAATTTCCATCCCACCACTAACCTCAGCCTGGACCAGTCCACACAAGAGATCCACTTCCTGGACACTACCATGCAAATAAGTGATGGACACATAAACACCACCCTTCACTAGAAACTTACTGACCGCTATGCTTACCTACATGCCTCCGGCTTTCATCCAGAACACAGCGCACGATCCATCATCTACAACCAAACCCTAAGATACAACCACATTTGCTCCAATCCCTCAGACAGGGACAGACACCTTCAGGTTCTCTTTAAGTATGCTTAAAACTACAATACCCACCTGGGGAAGTGAGGAAACAGATTGACAGAGCCAGACAGGTACCCAGAAATCACCTATTACCGGACAGGCCCAACAAGGAAAATAACAGAACGCCACTAGCCATCACCTTCAGCCTCCAGCTAAAACCTCTCCCAGTGCGTCATCAAGGATCTACAACCTATCCTGGAAGACGATCCCTCACTCTCAAAAACCTTGGCCAGTCCTCGCTTACAGACAGCCCCACAACTTGAGGCAAATATTCATCAGCAACTACACACCACACCAGAGAAACACTAATCCAAGAACCATCCCCTGCAACAAACCCCGTTGCCAACTCTGTCCCTATATCTACTCAAGTGACATCATCACAGGACCTAACCACATCAGCCGCACCATCAGGGGCTCATTCACCTGATGTCAAATATGCCATCATGTGCCAGCAATGCCCCTCTGCCATGTACATTGGCCAAACCGGACAGTCTCTATGCAAAAGAATAAATGGAGACAAATCTGACATCAAGAATGGGAACCTTCACAAACCGGTGGGAGAGCACTTCAATCTCCCTGGACACTCAGTGACAAACCTGAAAGTTGCCATATTTAAAAAAACCCTTCAAAACCAGACTTCTGTGTGAAACTGCTGAGCTGGAATACATTGGCAAGTTTGATTGTATCGCACTCGGCCTGAGTAAAGACTGGGAATGACTGGCTCACTACAAAAGATTTTCTCCCTCTTCTGGTATTCACAACTTCTCATCAACAGTTAGTAATGGGCCACATCCCCCCGATTGTATTGACCTCTGCACAGTCATGCTTCACACCCATCTCTGTAAGCATATATTTATTCCCCTGCCAATTCCAGCTTGCATTTCTGTATCCAAAGAAGTGGGCTGAAGCCCACAAAAGCTTATGCTCTAATAAATGTGTTAGTCTTTAAGGTGCCACAAGGATCCTCATTGTTTTTCCAGGAAGTAAAGTTATTATTTATATTATATAGCTAATATTATATCATTAATATATAGAATCATAGAATCATAGCACTGGAAGGGACCTCGAGAGGTCATCAAGTCCAGTCCCCTGCACTCATGGCAGGTCCAGAACCATCTATAACATCCCCGACAGGTGTTTGTCTAACCTGCTCTTAAAAATCTCCAATGATGGAGATTCCACAACCTCCCTAGGCAAGTTATTCCAGTGCTTCACCACCCTGACAGTTAGGAAGTTTTTCCTAATGTCCAACCTAAACCTGCCCTTGCTGCAATTTAAGCCCATTGCTTCTTGTCCTATCCTCATATGTTAAGGAGAGTAATTTTTCTCCCTCCTCCTTGTAACAACCTTTTATGCACTTGAAAACTGTTCTCATGTCCCCTCTCAGTCTTCTCTTTTTCAGACTAAACAAACCCAATTCTTTCAATCTTCCCTCATAGCTCATGTTTTCTAGACCTTTAATCATTTTTGTCACTGTTCTCTGGACCATTTCCAATTTGTCCACATCTTTCCTGCAGTGTGGTGCCCAGAACTGGACACGATGCTCCAGCTGAGGCCTAATCCGCACAGAGTAGAGTGGAAGAATTACTTCCCGTGTCTTGCTTACGACACTCCTACTAATACAGCCCAGAATGACGTTCCCTTTTTTTGCAACAGTGTCACGCTGCTGACTCGTATTTAGCTTGTGGTCCACTATGACCCTAGATCCCTTTCCGCAGCATTCCTTCCTAGGCAGTCACTTCCCATTCTGTATGTGTGTGGCTGATTGTTCCTTCCTAAGAGGAGTCCTTTGCATTTGTCCTTATTGAATTTCATCCTGTTTACCGCTGACCATTTCTCCAGTTTGTCCAGATCATTTTAAATTTTCATCCTATCCTTGAAATCATATAAATGATTAATATCATGGAATAAATGCCAACAGCCAGTGTTCCATATTGGGGATATGTGCAAATGTAAACCAGATTGATTGTGTAATGTTACACTCCATATTCTTTATGGAAATATGCTTATGATATGGATATGGCATAAATGAGATGCACTTTATGCAGGATGGCTCATGGAAGATATCATTGAAAAGGTTACGATTTGTTGAATGTGATTCTCCAGTTTGTGTGACTGTATCATTTCTGTATCTGAAGTTAGAAATATTGACCACGTATCTGTATTTCCAATGGGTTACTTTTGGGTGTCACTCACAACTAGACCTGCAGGTACAGCAGTGACAAGCCAGACAGGCTGATGGCCCATTAGCAAAGACAATGGACTGTGAAAGGCTTAGTCTTCCTGTGGATGCGCCAGACAGCTTGAGAGTAATGGCTGCCACAGCCCTGCAGAGACCTGGGTCCGAGTCACCTGGTACTGGACCCTCCCCCCCACCCCTTTTGAATGCCAGTGTTTTTCCACTGGAAGACAAAAGGTTCCCACCATACACAAGAGCTGTATAAGGCAGGGGAGTGACATCCTCATAGTTTTCCTCTGCCTCCCCACCCAGAGAGACACTGAAAAGCACCTGGAAGCAAGAACTGAACTGGGGGGAGAAGGGTTGAGCCCAGGCTGGAAGGGCATCTAGCTTGTGAGCAATAATACCTGAAATCTCAGGCTGCAGACAGATGCCGCTGGCTTTCAAGACTTTCTATAATCTGCCTGTGACAATATTTAGGGTGAGAAATTATTATTTGTAACCAGTTTTGTCTCCTGTCTAATTGTCATTTTTATTCCATTTTAGGTTGATCAGGTATTTTGAGATACCAGGGAATTAGATTCAATGTCTTTTCTCTGTCATGACTCTGAAGTGAACATTTTGATATTTTTTCTGATCAGTGCCTGTAAAAAAAAGGAAGTAGAAAGCTAATCAGAAAAGAAATGTATTGCAGTTAATGCATCTGGATTCTAAATGTCTGCGGATTAATCCCCCAACCCTGTGGAGTAGGTACAAGAAATGGGGTCATGGATTTCACATTCTTAGTCCAGGGCTTTGTAGAGGAGACATGTATCATGAAGGAGAACTACAGACCCATGGCGGTGGCAGTGTGTAACTCTATGGGTAACAATCAGCACCTCGGTCATCTAGATAACCCGTCTAGATCTAGATATGCATGATACCTGCAGGGAATAAACAGCAGAGCCCGCCTAGACTCTGTAATTTAAAAGAAACATGTCAAGAGACATTCCTGAAGGTCCCGTCTCACCCCAGGAAGGCCCATTTTCGCATTCTTCTCCTCTGCAGATGAATGATTCTGAGAAACTCAGACCCATGTTATTCCTCCTCGTGCAAAGCAAGAAAGTCACAAGTAAACCATCATCCCCACTAAGCTTAGGTCAGGACATTGCATTTCAAACCTAGTAGAGACGATTACTGCTCCTGAATGTATCCATTTTATTAAATAATTTACTGTCAAGTCTAAATGAAAAGTCACAGAGAATAAGATAATAAGGTTGTAGCTGCATGGCAGCAGAAATCTCTTTTCTTCTCTATCGGTGCTCATACCATGTTCCTCCCCACAGTATCTGATCACCTTTCAGCAGTGTGATAAGCAACCTTCTGTCACATGTCTTTTGTTCTTTCATCCTTTCTGGGGGAGAAGTGTGCGCAGTGGAAGAGTTCTGCTAGGTTTGTTGCAATCAGTGAGCGTGTTGATATGTATTTATACTAGAGAAAGCAAAGTCCAAGTACTTGGAGTAAATGATGGTCAGGTTGGTGACGATCCTTAGTTCCTGGGGGAGTTCATTGCACCACCTGAGCCCGGCCACAAAAACAGTTCTCTCTCCCGCACAAATAAACATTACAGTTATTGTGGCCTGTTTCATTGTGCTTGAGTTGCAATGCAAGTTGCTGTCTGTGGTCTTCATCACAGAGCTTCAGGAAGTTTTTGTATAACCTCGGCTGAGGCCATGGAGCACCCAGAAGACAAGGACCAAGATCTTGAACATAATTTGACATTCGGTGGGCAGGCCATGCAGGGAGTGGAGGACAGGCGTGATATGCTGACAGGAGCTTGTGTTGCAGAGGAGATGCACTGCAGCGTTCTGTACTAGCTGAAGGTCCCCCGGCATTGATGGTTTCATGGCCAGGCAGATCGCATTGCTGTAGCCCTGCTGAGGGGTGACAAAGCTGTAAGTAACTGAGGCCAGATGTTTGTCTGCCAGGAAGGAACAGCATCTCCTAGCCCAGGGGAGATGATAGAGACCGTTACTTGTGGATGCTGCTATGTCAGAGCTTAGTGTTAGCAAGTGCTCCTTGACTATGGCTTGAAATGACAAATTGTGTTGTTGGAGGAGTTGATCAGAGGACAGTCAGAGCTTCTTGAAAAATCATAAACAAATCCCATCACAATGTGGGAATCTTATCTCAGCCTCTTGCCCTACATGACTCTGTTCCAGGAATGTGATTTATTCTCTACTTTATAACCATTGCATATCCTCATTAAACAGCCACTCCAGCCTGGCCTGATGCTCTGAGGTTCATGAGAAATGGCAAAGATGATATTCACTTGGCGAATCCCTAGTCAGGGCACTTTTAGGATTTCTTGCCTGTGTGCAGAAAGAAGAGCAAATATGTCAGGCGACCAGATTGACTTAACAGGAAGGCCAAAGCGCTATTGGAGTTGCAACTAGCAAGGGATGTGAAGGGTAACAAGAAGGGCTTCTACAGGTATGTTAGCAAGAAGAAGAAGGTCAGGGAAAGTGTGGGACCCTTACTGAATGGGGAGGCAACCTAGTGAGAAATGATGTGGAAAAAGCTGAAGCACTCAATGCTTTTTTTGCCTCGGTCTTCACAGACAAGGTCAGCTCCCAGACTGCTGCACTGGGCAGCACAGTGTGGGGAGGAGGTGAGCAGCCCACAGTGGTGAAAGAACAGGTTAAGGACTATTTAGAAAAGCTGGGCGAGCACAAGTCCATGGGGCCAGATGCAATGCATCCGAGAGTGCTAAAGGAGTTGGTTGATGTGATTGCAGAGCCATTGGCCATTATCTTTGAAAACTCGTGGCAATCGGGGGAGGTCCTGGACGACTGGAAAAAGGCAAATGTAGTGCCCATCTTTTTAAAGGGAAGAAGGAGAATACGGGGAACTACAGACTGGTCAGCCTCACCTCAGTCCCTGGAAAAATCATGGAGCAGGTCCTCAAGGACTGCATTTTGAAGCACTTGGAGGAGAGGAAGCTGATCAGGAACAGTCAACATGGATTCACCAAGAGCAAATCATGCCAGACCAACCTGATTGCTTTCTAGGATGAGATAACTGGCTCTGTGGATATGGGGAAAGCGGTGAACGTGATATACCTTGACTTTCGCAAAGCTTTTGATACGGTCTCCCACTGTATTCTTGCCAACAATATAAGAAGTATGGGTAGGATGAATGGACTATAAGGTGGACAGAAAGCTGGCTAGATTATCAGGCTCAATAGGTAGTGATCAATGGCTCGATGTCTAGTTGGCAGCCGGTATCAAGCGGAGTGCCCCAGGGGTTGGTCCTGGGGCTGGTTTTGTTCAGCATTTTCATTAATGATCTGTCTGGATGTTGGGTTGCATTGCACCCTGTCAAGGTTCCTTCCCCACCCTGAACTCTAGGGTACAGATGTGGGGACCTGCATGAAAACCTCCTAAGCTTACTTTTACCAGCTTAGGTTAAAACTTTCCCAATGTACAAATTATTTTACCCTTTGCCATTGAATTTCCACTGCCACCACCAAACTTTATCTGGGTTCCTGAAAAAACGTAGTTTGGACACGTCTTTCCCCCCCAAATCCTCCCAACCTTGGACCCCACTTCCTGGGGGAAGGTTTGGTAAAAATCCTCACCAATTTGCATAAGTGACCACAGACCCAAACCCTTGGATCTTAGGGCAATGAAAAAGTATTCAGTTTCCTTACAAGAAGACTTTTAATAGAAGTAAAAAGAAATGAATCACCTCTGTAAAATCAGGATGGTAGATATCTTACAGGGTAATTAGATTCAAAACATAGAGAATCCCTCTAGGCAAAACCTTAAGTTACAAAAAAGACACACAGACAGGAATATTCATTCTATTCAGCACAGCTATTTTCTCAGCCATATAAAGAAATCATAATCTAACACATACCTAGCTAGATGATTTACTAAGTTCTAAGACCCCATTCCTGTTCTGTCCCCGGCAAAAGCCTCATACAGACAGACACAGACCCTTTGTTTTTCTCCCTCCTCCCAGCTTTTGAAAGTATCTTGTTTCCCCATTGATCATTTTGGTCAGGTGCCAGCGAGGTTACCTTTAGCTTCTTAACCCTTTACAGGTGAGAGGATTTTTCCTCTGGCCAGGAGGGATTTTAAAGAGGTTTACCCTTCCCTTTATATTTATGACACACCCTCAGCAAGTTTGTGGATGACACTGAATTGGGGGGAGAGGTAGATATGCTGGAGGGTAGGGATAGGGTCCACAGTGACCTAGGCACATTGGAGGATTGGGCTGAAAGAAATCTGATGAGCTTCAACAAGGGAAAGTGCAGAGTCCTGCACTTAGGACGGAAGAATCCCATGCACTGCTACAGGCTGGGGACCAACTGGCTCGGCAGCAGTTCTGCAGAAAAGGACGTGGGGATTACATTGGATGAGAAGCTGGATATGAGTCAGCAGTGTGCCCTTGTTGCCAAGAAGGCCAACAGCATATTGGGCTGAATTAGTAGGAGCATTGCCAGCAGATGGAGGGAAATTATTATTCTCCTCTATTCAGCACTGGTGAGGCCACATCTGAAGTATTGTGCCCAGTTTTGGGGGACCCCGCTACAGAAAGGATGTGGGTAAATTGGAGAGAGTCCAGTGGATGCCAATGAAAATTACTAGGGGGCTGGGGCACATGACTTATGAAGAGAGGCTGAGGGAACTGGGGTTATTTAGTCTGCAGAAGAGAAGAGTCAGGGGGGATTTGAGAGCAGCCTTCAACTACCTGAAGGGGGGATCCAAAGAGGATGGAGCTCGGCTCTTCTCAGTGGTGGCAGAAGATAGAACAAGGAGCAATGGTCTCAAGTTGCAGTGGGGGAGATCTAGGTTCACTAGGAGGGTGGTGAAGCACTGGAATGGGTTACCTAGGGAGGTGGTGGAATCTCCCTCCTTAGAGGTTTTTAAGGCGCGGCTTGACCAAGCCCTGGCTGGGATGATTTAGTTGGTGTTGGTCCTGCTTTGAGCAGGGGGTCGGACTAGATGACCTCCAGAGGTCTCTTCCAACCCTGATATTCTATGATTCTATGATTCTGATGTTTAATCAGGTCTGAGCTATAATGGAATTTTTTACCACAGTTCAGGGAGGCATTTATAGGGTTTCTCTCCTGTGTGTATTCTCTGATGTGCAGTAAGGTCTGAGCTCTTCCTGAAGCTTTTCCAAATATCACAGCATTTGAGGGGCTTCTCTCCAGTGTCACCCTCCAATGCCTATTAAAGCTGTCACTGTAGCTTTCCCCACACTCAGGGCATTTATAAGGTTTCTCTCCCGTGTGTTTTCTCTTATGTGTGAGAAGATTTGAACTGTCCTGGAAGCTTTCTCCACAGGGTTGTTCTCCCGTGTGGATTCTCTGATGTACAACAAGCTGTGAGGGCCGAGCAAAGCTCTTCCCATACTGGGGGCATTTGTAGGGCTTCAATCCTATGTGGATTCTCTGATGGTTAATGAGGGCAGTGCTGCGAGAGAAGCATTTCCCACAGGCAGGGCATCCACAGGGTCTCCCTCCGGTGTGCTGTCTCTGATGTGAAATAAGCTGGGAGCTCCGACCGAAGCTTTCCCTGCACTCGGCACATCAATAGCGTTTTTCTCCCATGTGGATTGTC